>NC_064816.1:124095798-124232816 GCF_023721935.1 Panthera uncia
TGTGTGTATATATAGTGTGTGTATATATAGTGTGTGTATATATAGTGTGTGTATATATAGTGTGTGTATATATAGTGTGTGTATATATAGTGTGTGTATATATAGTGTGTATATATATACAGTGTATATATATATATATGTATGTGTGTGTGTATATATATATATATGTATATATATATGTATATATATGTATATATACCACATCTTCTTTATCCATTCATCCATCAGTGGACATTTGGGCTCATTCCATACTTTGGCTATTGTCAGTAGTGCTGCTTTAAACACTGGGGTGCATGTGCCCCTTTGAAACAGCACACCTGTATCCCATGGATAAATGCCTAGTAGTGCAATAGCTGGATCAAAGGGTAGTTCTATTTTTAATTTTTTGAGAAATCTCCATACTATTTTCCAGAGTGGCTTCACAAGATTGCATTCCCACCAGCAGTGCAAAAGAGATCCTCTTTCTCCACGTCCTTGCCAACATCTGTTTTGCCTGAGTTGGTAATTTTAGCCATTCTGACTGGTGTGATGTGGTATCTCATTGTGGTTTTGATTTGGATTTCCCTGATGATGAGTGATGTGAAGCATTTTTTGATGTGCCTGTTAGCCATTTGGATGCCTTCTTTGGAAAAGTGTCTATTCGTGTACTTTGCCCATTTCTTCACTGGATTATTTGTGTCTTTTGGGGGGGGGTGTTGAGTTTGATAAGTTCTTTTTTTTAAAGAAATAGTTAAGCTTTTTTTCTATATATATATGAAATTTATTGTCAAATTGGTTTCCATACAACACCCAGTGCTCATCCCAAAAGATGCTCCCCTCAATACACAACACACACACTCCCCACCCTGCCACCCCCCATCAACCCTGTTTGTTCTCAGTTTTTAAGAGTCTCTTATGCTTTGGCTCTCTCCCACTCTAACCTCTTTTTTTTTTCCTTCCCCTCCCCCATGGGTTTCTGTTAAGTTTCCCAGGATCCACATAAGAGTGAAACCATATGGTATCTGTCTTTCTCCGTATGGCTTATTTCACTTAGCATCACACTCTCCAGTTCCATCCACGTTGCTACAAAGGGCCATATTTCATTCTTTCTCATTGCCATGTAGTACTCCATTGTGTATATAAACCACAATTTCTTTATGCATTCATCAGTTGATGGACATTTAGGCGCTTTCCATAATTTGGTTATTGTTGAGAGTGCTGCTATAAACATTGGGGTACAAGTGCCCCTATGCATCAGTACTCCTGTATCCCTTGGGTAAATTCCTAGCAGTGCTACTGCTGGGTCATAGGGTAGGTCTATTTTTCATTTTTTGAGGAACCTCCACACTGTTTTCCAGGGCAGCTGCACCAATTTGCATTCCCACCAACAGTGCAAGAGGGTTCCCATTTCCCCACATCCTCTCCAGCATCTACAGTCTCCTGATTTGTTCATTTTGGTCACTCTGACTGGCATGAAGTGATATCTGAGTGTGGTTTTCATTTGTATTTCCCTGATAAGGAGCGACATTGAACATCTTTTCATGTGCCTGTTGGCCATCCGGATGTCTTCTTTAGAGAAGTGTATATTCATGTTTTATGCCCATTTCTTCACTGGATTATTTGCTTTTTGGGTGTGGAGTTTGGTGAGCTCTTTATAGATTTTGGATACTAGCCCTTTGTCCGATATGTCATTTGCAAATATCTTTTCCCATTACATTGGTTGCCTTTTAGTTTTGTTGGTTGTTTCCTTTGCTGTGCAGAAGCTTTTTATCTTAATGAGGTCCCAATAGTTCATTTTTGCTATTAATTCCCTTGCCTTTGGGGATGTGTCGAGTAAGAGATTGCTACGGCTGAGGTCAGAGAGGTCTTTTCCTGCTTTCTCCTCTAGGGTTTTGATGGTTTCCTGTCTCACATTCAGGTCCTTTATCCATTTTGAGTTTATTTTTGTGAATGGTGTGAGAAAGTGGTCTAGTTTCAACCTTCTGCATGTTGCTGTCCAGTTCTCCCAGCACCATTTGTTAAAGAGACTGTCTTTTTTCCATTGGATGTTCTTTCCTGCTTTGTCAAAGATTAGTTGGCCATACATTTGTGGGTCTAGTTCTGGGGTTTCTATTCTATTCCATTGGTCTATGTGTCTGTTTTTGTGCCAATACCATGCTGTCTTGATGGTTACAGCTTTGTAGTAGAGGCTAAAGTCTGGGATTGTGATACCTCCTGCTTTGGTCTTCTTCTTCAAAATTACTTTGGCTATTCGGGGCCTTTTGTGGTTCCATATGAATTTTAGGATCGCTTGTTCTAGTTTCGAGAAGAATGCTGGTGTAATTTTGATTGGGATTGCATTGAATGTGTAGATAGCTTTGGGTAGTATTGACATTTTGACAATATTTATTCTTCCAACCCATGAGCATGGAATGTTTTTCCATTTATTTGTATCTTCTTTGATTTCCTTCATAAGCTTTCTATAGTTTTCAGCATACAGATCTTTTACATCTTTGGTTAGATTTATCCCTAGGTATTTTATGCTTCTTGGTGCAATTGTGAATGGGATCAGTTTCTTTATTTGTCTTTCTGTTGCTTCATTATTAGTGTATAAGAATGGAACTGATTTCTGTACATTGATTTTGTATCCTGCAACTTTGCTGAATTCATATATCAGTTCTAGCAGACTTTGGGTGGAGTCTATCGGATTTTCCATGTATAATATCATGTCATCTGCAAAAAGTGAAAACTTAACTTCATCTTTGCCAGTTTTGATGCCTTTGATTTCCTTTTGTTGTCTGATTGCTGATGCTAGAACTTCCAACACTATGTTAAACAACAGCGATGAGAGTGGACATCCCTGTCGTGGTCCTGATCTCAGGGGAAAAGCTCTCAGTTTTTCCCCATTGAGGATGATATTAGCTGTGGGCTTTTCATAAATGGCTTTTATGATCTTTAAGTATGTTCCTTCTATCCCGACTTTCTCGAGAGTTTTTCTTAAGAAACGTTGCTGAATTTTGTCAAATGCCTTTTCTGCATCGATTGACAGGATCATATGGTTCTTATCTTCTCTTTTATTAATGTGATGTACCACGTTGATTGATTTGCGAATGTTGAACCAGCCTTGCATCCCAGGAATGAATCACTTGATCATGGTGAATAATTCTTTTTTTATGCTGTTGATTTCGATTTGCTAGTATCTTATTGAGAATTTCTGCATCCATATTCATCAGGGATATTGGCCTGTAGTTCCCTTTTTTTACTGGGTCTCTGTCTGGTTTAAAAATCAAAGTAATACTGGCTTCATAGAATGAGTCTGGAAGTTTTCCTTCCCTTTCTATTTCTTGGAATAGCTTGAGAAGGATAGGTATTATCTCTGCTTTAAATGTCTGGTAGAACTCCCCTGGGAAGCCATCTGGTCCTGGACTCTTATTTGTTGGGAGATTTTTGATAACTCATTCAATTTCTTCACTGGTTATGTGTCTGTTCAAGCTTTCTATTTCCTCCTGTTTGAGTTTTGGAAGTGCTTGGGTGCTTAGGAATTTGTCCATTTCTTCCAGGTTGTCCAGTTTGTCGGCATATAATTTTTCATAGTATTCCCTGATAATTGCTTGTATCTCTGAGGGATTGGTTGTAATAATTCCATTTTCATTCATGATTTTATCTATTTGGGTCATCTCCCTTTTCTTTTTGAGAAGCCTGGCTAGAGGCTTATCAATTGTGTTTATTTTTTCAAAAACCCAACTCTTGGTTTCATTGATCTGCTCTATAGTTTTTTTAGATTCTATATTGTTTATTTCTGCTCTGATCTTTATTATAATTTCTCTTCTTCTGCTGGGTTTAGGCTGCCTTTGCTGTTCTGCTTCTATTTCCTTTAGGTGTGCTGTTAGATTTTGTATTTGATTTTTCTTGTTTCTTAAGGTAGGCCTGGATTGCAATGTATTTTCCTCTCAGGACTGCCTTTGCTGAATCACAAAGTATTTGGATTGTTGTATTTTCATTTTCATTTTTTCCCATATATCTTTTAATTTCTTCTCTAATTGCCTGGTTGACCCTTTCATTCTTTAGTAGGGTGTTCTTTAACCTCCCTGCTTTTGGAGGTTTTCCAGACTTTTTCCTGTGGTTGATTTCAAGCTTCATAGCATTGTGGTCTGAAAGTATGCATGGTATGATTTCAATTCTTGTATACTTACGAAGGGCTGTTTTGTGACCCAATATGTGATCTATCGTGGAGAATGTTCCGTGTGCACTCGAGAAGAAAGTATATTCTGTTGCTTTGGGATGCAGCATTCTAAATATATCTGTCAAGTCCATCTGATCCAATGTATCATTCAGGGCCCTTGTTTCTTTATTGATTCTCTGTCTAGATGATCTATCCATTGTTGTAAGTGGAGTATTAAAGTCCCCTGCAATTACCACATTCTTATCAATAAGGTTGCTTATGTTTGTGAGTAATTGTTTTATATATTTGGGGGTTCCTGTATTTGGCACATAGACATTTATTATTGTTAGCTCTTCCTGCTGGATAGACCCTGTAATTATTATATAATGCCCTTCTTCATCTCTTGTTACAGCCTTTAATTGAAATTCTAGTTTGGTCTGATGTAAGTATGGCTACTCCAGCTTTCTTTTAACTTCCAGTAGCATGATAGATAGTTCTCCATCCCTTCACTGTCAATCTGAAGGTGTCCTTATGTCTAAAATGAGTCTCTTGGGGCACCTGGGTGGCTCAGTCGGTTGAGTGTCCGACTTCAGCTCAGGTCATGATCTCACCGTCCGTGAGTTCGAGCCCCGCGTTGGGGTCTGTGCTGACAGCTTGGAGCCCAGAGCCTGTTTCAGATATTGTGTCTACTTCTCTCTCTGACTCTCCCCTGCTCATGCTCTGTCTCTCTCTGTCTCAAAAATAAATAAACATTAAAAAAATTAAAAATAAAATAAAAAAATAAATAAAAATAAAATAAAATAAAAAAGAGTCTCTTGTAGACAGCAAATAGATGGGTCTTGTTTTTTTTATCCATTCTGATACCCTATGTCTTTTGGTTGGCGCATTTAGTCCATTTACATTCAGTGTTATTATAGAAAGATATGGGTTTAGAGTCATTCTGATGTCTGTAGGTTTCATGCTTGTAGTGATATCTCTGGTTCTTTGTCTCACAGGATCCCCCTTAGGATCTCTTGTAGAGCTGGTTTAGTGGTGACAAATTCCTTCAGTTTTTGTTTGTTTGGGAAGACCTTTATCTCTCCTATTCTAAATGACAGATTTGCTGGATAAAGGATTCTTGGCTGCATATTTTTTCTGTTCATCACATTGAAGATTTCCTGCCATTCCTTTCTGGCCTGCCAAGTTTCAGTAGAGAGATCCATCACAGGTCCTATCGGTCTTCCTTTATATGTTAGAGCACGTTTATCCCTAGCTGCTTTCAGGATTTTCTCTTTATCCTTGTATTTTGCCAGTTTCACTATGATATGTCATGCAGAAGATCGATTCAAATTACGTCTGAAGGGAGTTCTCTGTGCCTCTTGGATTTCAGTGTGTTTTTCCTTCCCCAGATCAGGGAAGTTCTCAGCTATTATTTCTTTAAGTATACCTTCAGCACCTTTCCCTCTCTCTTCCTCCTCTGGAATACCAATTATGCGTAGATTATTTTTCTTTAGTGCATCACTTAGTTCTCTATTTTTCCCCTCATACTCCTGGATTTTTTTTATCTCTCTTTTTCTCAGCTTCTTCTTTTTCCATAATTTTATCTTCTAGTTCACCTATTCTCTCCTCTGCCTCTTCAATCCAAGCTGTGGTCACCTCCCATTTTATTTTGCAGCTCATTTATAGCATTTTTAGCTCCTCCTGGCTGTTCCTTAGTCCCTTGATCTCTATAGCAATAGATTCTCTGCTGTCCTCTATACTGTTTTCAAGCCCAGCGATTTTTTTTTTTTATGAGTATTATTTTAAATTCACTTTCCACTATATTGTTTAAATCGTTTTTGATCAGTGCGTTAGCTGATCAAAGCCCCTGTCTGGGCTACTTGTGGTAGCCACCACTGCCAGGCTTGTGGTGGTGGGGATCTGGCGTATTAGCTGGGGTGGATCGGCAAGGTGCACAGGGGCGGGAGGGGCAGGCTTAGCTCGCTTTTCCTGTGGTGATCCGCTTCGGGAGGGGCCCTCCGGCACCCGGAGGAACTTAGACCCGCAGCAGGATGGATATGGATCCGCAGAAGCACAGCGTTGGGTATTTGCGTGGAGCAAGCAAGTTCCCTGGCAGGAACTGGTTCCCTTTGGGATTTTGGCTGGGGGATGGGTGAGGGAGATGGCGCTGGCGAGCACTTTTGTTCCCCGCCAAGCTGAGCTCTGTTGTCCAGGGCTCAACAACTCTCCCTCATGTTGTCCTCCAGCCTTCCCACTCTCCGAGCAGAGCTGTTAACTTACAACCTTCCAGATGTTAAGTCCTGCTTGCTGTCAGAACACATCCATCCGGCCCCTCCACTTTTGCAAGCCAGACTCAGGGGCTCTGCTTTGCCAGCGGGCTGCCCCTCTGCCCTGGCTCCCTCCTGCCAGTCCGTGTAATGCGCACCACCTCTCCGCCCTTCCTACCCTCTTCCGTGGGCCTCTCATCTGCGCTTGGCTCTGGAGACTCCATTCTGCTAGTCTTCTGGCGGTTTTCTGGGTTATTTAGGCAGGTGTGTGTGGAATCTAAGTGATCAGCAGGACATGGTGAGCCCAGCGTCCTCCTATGCCACCATATTCTCTCCTAATTTGAGTTTGATAAGTTCTTAATAGATTTTGTATACTAACTCTTTATCTGATATGTCATTTGCAAATATCTTCTCCCCTTCCCTTGTTTGCCTTTTAGTTTTGCTGATTGTTTCCTTTGCTGTGTGTGGAAGCTTTTTATCTTGATTAGGTCCCAATATTTCATTTTTGCTTTCTGGAGACATGTTGAATAAGAAATTGCTGCAGCTGAGGTCAAAGAGATTGTTGCCTGTTTTCTCCTCTAGGATTTCTATGGCTTCTTGTCTTACGTTTAGGTCTTTCATCCATTTTGAGTTTATTTCTGTGTAGTGTATAAGACAATGGCCCAGGTTCATTTTCTGCATGTCGCTGTCCAGGTTTTCCAGCACAATTTGCTGAAGAGCTGGTCTTTTTTTTCTGCTGGATGTTCTTTCCTGCTTTGTCAAAGATTAGTTGACCATGTGTTTGTGGGTCCATTTCTTGGTTTTCTATTGTGTTCCATTGATCTGAGTGTCTGTTTTTGTGCCAGTACCATGCTGTCTTGATGATTACAGCTTTGTAATACAGCTTGAAGTCTGGGATTGTGGTGCCTCTGGCTTCGGTTTTCTTTTTCAGGATTGCTTTGGTTATTCGGGGTCTTTTCTGGTTCCATACAAATTTTAGGATTGTTTGTTCTAGCTCTGTGAAGAATGCTGGTGTTAGTTCGATAGGGACTTCACTGAATATGTAGATTTCTTTGGGTAATATCAGCAATAATCAGCTCAAGGTTTAAAATTGACTAGGAGAGTGGTGTCTGGGTGGCTTAGTCGGTTAAGCATCCGACTGTTGCTCAGATCATGATCTCAAGGTACTTTAGTTCAAGCCCTGCATTGGGCTCTGTGCTGACAGCTCAGAACCTGGAGTCTGCTTCGGATTCTGTGTCTCCTGCTCTCTCTGCTCCTCCCCCACTTGTGCTCTGTCTCTCTCTGTCTTAAAACTAAATAAACATAAAAAAAATAATTGGCTAGGAGAATAGTACAATTAATAGAAATAAAAATTTGGGGAAGAGGAGGAAGTATCATTTCTTGTCATGTGTTTGAAGGGCCACTGGAAGTAGGCACAAACGTCCAGTAGCTTTGATGGTCAGAAGAAAGGATGAAGCTAATGGTACATATGTGTGAGTCATTTGCATGCATATATGGAATTTTAAAAGGCAAGTGAGATTCCCAGAATAGAGATTGGAATAGCCTGACCTTACCTACCTGAGTCTACAAATTCAATTCATTTTGCATTTATGTCCTTGTCAGCGGGGTTTTTCTCTTCCTCTACTGCATAAGCAAGAACTTAACTGGGGATCACTATGCATAATTTCCAGAGGTTCCTAAGTGGGAAATCACACAGAATGCCATGTGTGCTCACCACAGAAGTTTAGGAGGAGTGGGGTCCTAATTCTGAAACATTAGACTCGATTCTTTATCAAACTTCTGCTCTGCTTTGTCATTTGGACCTTGATGCACTTTTGTAGAGCACAGAGGTTGAAAGAATAGGAGTTCTTTTTGAGTTCTAAGGTGCAGACTTAGAAAATACTCTTTAATTTTTGTTTCTGTGACCTGGTATTGAGATTGATTTCCATTTCAACAGAAATTCTACCACTAAATCTGAAATCTTTGTTTCTTTAATTGAAAAATGGAGTTTATACAACTTTCATATAGCTCATTCACACTGAGTAATCATAGGTGTGTTTTATTTATTTTTTAAAATGTTTATTTACTTATTTTGAGAGAGACATAGCATGCAGACACATGAATTGTGGACAGTCAGAGAGGGAGAGAGAAAATGCCAAGCAGACTCCATGCTGTCAGCACAGAGCCCCATGAGAGGCTTGATCTCACACTCGTGAGATCATGACCTGAACCAAAATCAAGTGTTGGTAGCTTAGCCTGCTGAGGTACCCAGGCACCCCCACATGTGTGTTTTAAATAATGTGAGACCAATCTTACTGTTAATGACCAACTAGAAACCATGATTCCAGCTCTGAAATGATTACATGGTCTTAATTATAAAACTGCATTTCTCTCTATAAATAAATATCAGCTTCATTCACCTTGAATTCAACTGAGCTACCTTTGGCTGCTAACACCTGTGAAAAAATGTGGCCTTTTGGTTTAGGATGTTTGGTTCATAGTAGGATCTATTATCTCAATTATCCAAACATAGAAAGTAAGCACAGCAATAATCCTTTTTCTAGGATTTTTATGTAATCACTGAGTATATCTGGCTTATACATGATTCTAATGAAGAGCTACTTGAGATTCATTGTGTTTTTTTATGTCTACATAGAAGAATGTTGCTCATATACTCATATACTTAGACTCTATGGATATCTCGCCCTCAAAATACCAAATACTGCAGCCAGTTCTACCAGAATTTGATTCTTTGGATAGAGATTGTTAGCCTTCCTTACCTGAGACTTCTATATCTCTGTTTAACATTTTGCAAGGAAAGTGTCTATACTTGGTAAACAAATGGACAAAGAATTTCAAATCCTTTCATTTGGCTTGAGACTAGTCTTGAATATGTTCTAGTGAAGCATGATTTTCTAACTGTGAATTAATTTTATGTCTTACAATAACAGTTGGAATTTAAAAATAATTATCTTAATAGCTGATAGCAGAATTCTCTTGGAGGGAATTACGTTTATTAGAAAAATTCCTCGATCAATGCCTATTGTAGAAGGCAGGTCCACAGGCATGGACATGGCTGAGTCTCAAGCCTTCTGAGAAGAAAACTGATTCTCTCTGCCTAACAAAAGGAGAAGTTTTTGGAGCTCCTAGAACTGTTTAATAAGAAAGGATCATGAGGTAGACAATAAATGATAATGGCTTTATGGTCTGTAGGGTATTCAGTCCGTTGATGTCCATTTCTCCAGTAAGATCCACTAAACTCATGATCCTGTATGTATGGATTTAGTGTAAACCAGTGATGGGAACTTCATGTTTCGGGAGAGTTGGTATAAATAGAGACACCACCTCTGCTTTCAGGGATCCAGAATCCAAAAATCCCATAAACATGAATGCTCCAAGAGAATTTGCTGAAGTTCTGAGTCCGTGCCAGCTAGGGAAATGGTGAAGGAGTATTTTGGGGCTTGAATTAAAATGACTTGGCTCAGGGGCACCTGGGTGGTTCAGTTGGTTAAGCGTCCGACTTCAGCTCAGGTCATGATCTCCTGGTTCGTGAGTTCGAGGCCCGCATCAGGCTCTGTGCTAACATCTCAGAGCCTGGAGCCTGCTTTGAATTCTGTGTCTCCCTCTCTGTCTGCCCCTCCTCCACTCACTCTGTCTCTGTCTCTGTCTCTGTCTCTGTCTCTGTCTCTCTCTCTCAAAAATAAACAACATTAGAACAATTTTTAAAAATGACTTGGCTCAGAGTGGCAGGGAAGACTCTGACTCTATCTGGGATTCACTCATTACAAGTTAGGACTGTCTTGGCCACTCCTTCTACACAGTGTAATTGGGAAAAAAGACAAAAAGAAGAAGGTAATAGAAAGTGCAACATAGATTTGCATCTGAATGAGCTTAGGTGTTCAAGGACTAATGTGGGCAAATGAGGACAGAAAATCAATATGAGTCAAGATTGTGGTCACAGGATCTCTTCTGAATTCAAGTTTACTAGCCTTAATTTTCAACTTCTTATGCCTTTCACATTTCTCTGCATGCCTTTTCCCTATCACAAATCACTGGTTTGTTAATTGATGGCGTGTGTTTTTTGAAACTAATAATAACCATGTCAACACTAATACTTTATTTTGTACAGGTAACCCTTTACAATTTGCGAGACTTTTTATAATCATCTCGTTTGATCTTTACAGTAACCTTGAAGAATATATAGGACTTTATCATTATTGTCATTTACAAATAAATTCCAGGAAGGTTAAGTATTCATTCTCAGTCACATAGTTACCAAGGGTTGAAATTTCTTTTTTCTTTTGAATAGCTTTATTTGAGGTGTAATTAACATGTAATAAACTGCACATATTAAACATACAATCTGATAAATTTTAACATATGTATACACCACTGAAAAAAAATGACCTCAAATAGTGAATATATCCATTACCCCCCAAAATTTCCTTGTTCTACTTTATATAATCTCTCTCTTGACCCTCCCACACCACCCTAACACCCATTCCCAGGCAACCACTGATCTGATTTTTATCACTCTGTTAGTTTGAATTTTCCACAATTACATATAAATTGAATCATAAAATATATATTCTTTTTTTTCTGTCTTTATCACTCAATATAATTATATTGAGATTCAGGTTTAGCAAATAGCAGTAGTTGATTTTTTTAATTGCTGAATTGTAATCCATTGTGTAGCTATACCACAATGTATCTGTCCACTCACCTGTGGGCGGACCTTTGGGTTGCTTCTAGTTGTTGGCTACTCCAAATAAATCTACTATGGATATTTGTGTACAAGTTTGCATAAAGACATATTCTTTCTTTTCTCTTAAGTACATACCTAGTAGTGGAATGGCTGGATTATATGATGGTGGGTCTATGTTTAAATTTCAAGAAACTCTAAAATTGTATTACAAAGTAGTTATACTCTTGTATATTTTCACTAGCAGTGTGCGAAATTGCCAGTTGTTACACATTCTTACCAAAACATGTTATGATCAATCTTTTTAATTTTAGCCACCCTGGTCTATGTATAGTTGTATCTCATTGTGATTCTAATTTGCATTTCCCTAATGACTTATGGTGTTGAAGATTTTTTCATGTGTGTATCTACATCCATGTATCCCTTTGTTGAGATGTCTGTTGAAATCTCTTACTTGTATTTAAATTAGTTTTTCAGTCAATGTTATTACTGAATTGTAAAAGTTATTTCTATATTCTATATAAAAGTTCTTTGATGTATGTTTATCTTGTAATTATTTTCTCCTAGTCTGTGGCTTCTATTTTCATTTTCTTAACAGTGATTTTTAAAACACAGAATTTTTTTTTTTAATTTTGACTAAATCCAAGTTAGCAATTTCATTATTTGTGGATCATGCTTTTCATACTACATCTAAGAAAGTTTTCCAACAGTTATGATATTTTGTCCTGAAAGTTTTATCATTCCAGGTATTGCATTTTGGTCTATCATCTATTTTTGAGTTAATAATGTTTTATATGGTGTGAGGAATGGATTGAAGTGTTTGTTCCCCCCCCCATTGGATTTTCAATGGTTCTAACATCGCTTCCTAAAAAGACCATGCTTTCATCCTTTCTACACTAAATTGCCTTTGCTGCATAGCCAGCTTAACAGTTCTTAGACCGACAGTAAGAAATGAAAGCTTGAAAATCTATGATTCAAGACTCTTGGGTTGAAGGCTTTTAAATGATTTCCCCATTCCATAAGTCTCTTTAGTCAAAGACCAGAGTTCTCCTGTCAACGTTTATTATAGTCATCAACTTTGGGGTACAGTGTCCAAGGCACTTGTAAGTAACTGTGCTAATTAAAGTGTCTATTTCCTCTTAAGCACATGCCAAATGTTCATCTGTCAGTCAGACTGATCCAGGAGACATTGTAACCTCAACTGAGGAAGCCCTATTATTATATACTGAAAGGACTTATTGAGATAATCACTGTCAAAGAAGTCAAAGGAGAATATATAAATGGGAGAATGTAATGCTTGATCTGATCCAAAGCAATTAATATAATTTTCTGTTTCATTTAAATTTGCTGATATGACAGTTGTGCAGAGTTTGATTCATGAGGATTTGATTTAAATCCTAATTTTTTTAAGAGGAAATTAATCCAGAAAAGAATAAAATTTAAAAATATCTTACAATAAATTTCCTTAACATTTTTAATTATTATTAATATAACAAGGTTAGTTATATAGCTGATAATACAGTGTTCATTAATATGCTAAGATCCATCATATGTCAACTTTTTATTTGAAAAGGGTTCGTAGACTGAGACCTTGGTTATTGGTCATTTATTATTTCTCATTTGTAGTTGAGGAATGGCTCATTTTAGTTTAACCTACATAATCAAAAAACTTTGATTTAGTACTTACATAGTGAATAAGAGTAATGTCTTCTCAGTATTTTATGACCTGTTGTTTTGATGTCTCTGCAGGGAGGAAGACATTTCTTTTGAAAACTAGAAATAAATCCTCCTGAAGTAACTTGAAAACCTCTGCACAGTGAAGTCTCCAAGGACATAAAAAAAAAAAAAATCAGAGACTTGTTACCCAGGTATATCTTCTGCCTCATCCCTTAGGGCATTTGCATCTGCTCTTCCTATAGAGAGGGACAATTCTGTAATCATGACCAAGGGTTGATTCAAAATTTTACTGAAGTTACCTACATAT
This sequence comes from Panthera uncia, assembly GCF_023721935.1. Lineage (NCBI taxonomy): Eukaryota > Metazoa > Chordata > Mammalia > Carnivora > Felidae > Panthera > Panthera uncia. The sequence continues at coordinate 124,108,830 of NC_064816.1, forward strand.
TCTTCATTTGGAAAGTAGCTATCTGTCCCTGATGGGCAGAGGCCCAATGTAACTTACGTTGATGTCTCCAATGGCTATGTTGCCTGGCAGAACAGGTGCTTACTCAAAATTTATTGGAAGATGTGGACAGATATCATAGATACCTTTAACCAACTATGACTAAATTAGTCTTAATATAAGATGATACAGAAAATCATTAGATTTAAATAATTTGTGTCTCTTTATACATTTGAATTTCAGAAGGGGGAATTCCATATTATTATTTGGTAGAATCCTACTTTCAAAGGTATTAACTAAAAATTCTTCATCGTCTAGAACATGTACTTTGACTAGTTGGTTTACATAAATGCATGAATATTATTAAATAAATCTGACTACCTCTGACGCAGCTCTTCTCCCTTTACACTTGCAGTGCTTTCAATCAAATTAATAGAATGCTTGACTAAAACTAGGCTAAAATAATAGGGGTACTTTCATTATGTAATGAGAAATTCAATTGCTGGCAATGGTGTGGCTCAAAAATGGCTCTGGGTTGGCTTCCCTGTGAGTCTCTGGCCTTCTTAGGGCTGCTGTTTGTGTCATACCTTCACAAAACTATGTTCAACGCAGGAACCAGGGAGTGGTAAGAGGTGAAGCTTCTTCCCCATTTACTTCTTATCCAGGAAGGGAAAATACTCCTAAGAGTTCTTTTATTCACATTCTTTCTAGGCTTGTTTTATATAACATTGATTAGAACCAGATTGTAAACTTCCTCCCTTCTGAAATTAATTCAGGGGCTGTTCTCACCATCTTGGGGTGTTCTCTCTTACTTAACAAAATGGTGCCTTATTAGTAAGGAATAGGTGGTATTATATGGCTTGTAAATAATTAGCTGTATCTCTGCCCTCCTTACTTACCACCGAATGCTGTTTGTTAACACTGGAGAGGCTAGCAGATTTGGGAAAGAACACCTAACTCATCATCTCTAAGTTCTGTGACTCTTTGAAGTACCTTGCCATAAGGTAGCCAATAAACTGTTACCAAGATTTTCATAGTCATTCCATCACCCATCCCCATCTGAGGATTTTGTTCTTTTCCACTATATCCTAACCCCTATCACATATATGTACTTTCCATCTTTCTCCCTACAGTTTAGGTATATTTTAATTTTCATTTTATCAATTTGATGTTTCTATTATTAGGACTAAAAAGTATTTACAACTGAGCCATTTAGTATGCTCTGAATCATTTTCCTTTACAGTATAATGTTTTTCTTACTTATGTATTTTATCAATTTCATTTCATGAAGATATATTGTCCAAAACCTTTGGAGCTTTTCCAACTATATTGGTTGCTTTCTGGTCTTGTGCATAGCTATTGTCTTACAGTCTCCTTTCACCATTATTCTGGAGTGTCAGTTTACCACATTTGAGTTCAAACACTGTTTAAGAATTTCATGTTTTCCTCTTTCTTGGTTTACTACCTTGCTTAGATGGTTCATATCTTTGAAGAGATTTTCAAGATTAGGCCACATAGGAAATCAAGTTTTTTGAGACTTCAAATGCTTAAAGAAAAATTTTTTCTATCTTCACAGATAACTGATGATTTAGATAGGTGAAGACTTTTTCTTCAGAATTTTAAGAAATTGCTTTACTGTTTTTTTGTTTTGTTTTGTTTTGTTTTCCATCATTGCTTTTGAAAGGTTTAATGTCATTCTTATTTTTGATCTTTTGTATGAGTATATATATTTCATACATACCCAGCTCCCTAGAAACTTGTAGGAACTTTTTCACTTGTCTCTAGAATTCAGAAATTTTACATTGATATGCATGGGAGAAGGCTTATTTATATTTATTTTTAGTAGTAATTTTATTGAGATAGTTGTAGAATCAGACTACTTGTAAGAAATGATGGAGATTCTGAATAGTCTTTATGTATAACCTTTACTCATTTCAAGTGTTAATAATTTACAAAATAATGGTACAATATCACAACCAGAATATTGATAATGATACAATCCATTGCTAAAATTAAATTTTCCTAGTCTTCCTTATATTTCATTTGTGGGTATATGTGTGTATTTAGCTCTATAAATATATATTTAGCTCTATAAATATATGCATATATAGATAAGGATATTTGCATATCCATGACCACAGTAAAGATATTGAGTATATCATCTATCTTTGGAGAAATGTTTATTCAGATTCTTTACTCATTTCTAATATTGTGTTGTCTTTTTATTATTGAGTTCTAAGTGTTCTTTGTATATTAACCCACAAGTCCCTTATCAAATACATGATTTTCAAATATTTTCAGTGGGTTAAAATTTCACCTTCTTTTTACTTTCTTGACAGTTCCCTCTGAAACATAAAAGTTTTTAAGCTTGATGAAATCCATTTTTTTATTTTTTTATATAAAATGTTTTTAATGTCTATTTATATTTGAGAGAGAGAGAGAGAGAGAGAGAGAGAGAGAGAGAGAGAGAGAGGTGGAGTAGCAGAGAGAGAGGGAGACATAGAATCCAAAGCAGGGTCTGAACTGTCAGCACAGAGCCCGTCGCCGAGCTCGAACCCACAAACCGTGAGATCATGACCTGAGCCGAAGTCAGAAGCTTAACCAGCTGAACCACCCAGACACCCCAAATCTATTTTTTTTTCTATTTTTTCTCTGGTTGCTGTGCTTTTGGTGTCATATCGAAGAAACCATTGCCTAATCCAAGGTCAAGAAAATGTATACTTACATTTTCTTCTAAGACTTCGGTAGTTTTAGCTTTTACGTCCAGGAGTTTGATTTATTTTGAATTAATTTTTGTATGTGGTATAAGGTGGAAATCCAAATTCATTCTTTTGCAGGTAGAAATCCAGTTTTACCAGCACCATTGGCTTAAAAGATGATCCTTTCTCCAGTGGATGATCTTGGCACTCATTGAAATCAATTGACTGAAGATGTATGGGTTTGTTTCTACACTCTTAATTCTATTTTATATCTATAAATTCAATATCATCAAGAATCCAGAAATACATGTCTGTATATGTATGTCCACCTTTTGCCAATAGCACACTGTTTTTGATTAATGTTGCTTTGTGGTAAGTTTCAAAATTGGGAAGTGTGAGTCCGCCAACTTGGTTCTTTTTCAAAATTGTTTTAGCTATTTATGGAGTCCTTTGCAATTATTTATGACTTTTAGGATGAGGTTTTTTTTGTTGTTGTTGGATATAGAAACTTGGACTTAATCCCTGTTTTCAATATAGTCCCCTACCCCATCTGTGCCAAAGATTCTCTGTCTACTCTCCAGGAAATAGGTCTCCACTCCTCTTCTGGATAGGGAAATAGTAGTGGCTAGCGGCACAGAATCTGGAAGAATCTCTAGGTATCTAACTGCTTCTACTTCTTTTTTTAAAATACACACATTTAAGCTTTTATTCGAAGAAATATGAAAGGAAGAAAATGAATTCTCAGAGAAATCCTTGAGTCCAGAGAGCTTCAGGTTTGGCCCCTGATTGCTTTCCTTTTTTGCCTTGTCATTAAAAAACTTTGCAATAATTGCCTATAAATTCAACTTTAAATTAATCTTCATATGTTTAGTACCTCCTTTAAACCAATTCCAAAAGTACCTTATGCCATCAACTTTTGAGCCTTTCATGGGTTCTAGGACCAAATGAAAATCAAGTTGCTTATTGGTTCTCCACATTGTTGACTGAGGGCTCAGCTTTCTGGGATCTGCTGTCAGTGATGACATGTCTATCTGCTTTCCAGAATCTGAAATGTTGTAATTATTGTTTCCTCTATTCTTTTCTTTGTATCTGTGGGTTTATTGATATTAAAATACCTCTTTATTGTCATTTTTAGAGTTTCAAGAAGGAGTGGGCTTAAATATATGTGTTCAATCTTCCATTGCCATCTTTTGCTGGAAGTCTTCTTAGCAATAGTTTTTTTTTTTTATAGTATTATTGAGAACTTCTTTCAATATGATTAAATTCTTTTACTGCACAATTTTTAATAGTTGCATCATGTTCTAATATGGAAATATATGATCATTTATTAAATAACTTTCTTTGGGGGACATTACCAGTTTTTTTTTTTTTTTTTTTTTTTTGAAAGCAAAGCTGTGATGAACCTCCATGTGGAAAATTTTTCACATTTCCATAAGTATTTCCCTAGAATACATTCCCATATCTGGTATTATTCAATCAAAAGGTACATAAATGTATTAAAACTTTTGATATTTATTGCTCAATAACTCAACAGGGAGGTTTTATTGATTTCCTGTCTACCAGCTATTTATGAGAGTCTTCTCTTCCCCATATACTCATTAATGTTGGCCATTATCATTTAAAAAAATTCTCCTATACTTTTTTTTTCAGACCAGAAGTGTACACAACACAGTTGAATTTGCTATAATGTAATTATTAGGAAGAATGGCTTAAAACCCATTATCCTAAAACTGAATATATTATATTTGGCATTATCTCTAAATTTTAACCAATTGATACTAAAAAATAAAACCCTCCATTTAGCAGGTCATGTGGTTTGCTTATTTAGAAGTATGTATATTTCCTAATTCTTCCCAGCTATTTCAGTAGAAAACTCTCTTGCTCAATTAACTATTCACTAAGGAAAATGTGAGCCTTATTCACCATGGAATTGGTAGAAAATTTATAAATCCTACTTAGATAATTTTCTGTGCCACTCACTACAGAACAAAATTTTGGAAGTCTTGATCAATTATTTATTCATGGCTGAGCAGGTTTGGGACTTTTTTCTTCTGTATTTGTTAATTTGGGGAGAATAACCTGGTCTTGCCATAGTTAACTGCTCCAAAATTTCATTCAGTAATGTTAGTCTTACCTGTTGTTTATTTGGTCTTTAAAGAATATGAAACTGTTCTTAACAGTCTTAGATAATGTCTATGTACAAAGTTAATTTTTCCTGTTCACATTTATTAAAATCTTAGAGACAACTAGTAATTATGAAAGATTGTTTGAATGATAGGCAATCCATCTATCCCTCATGAACTGTGACTTCCGAATACCTTTTAACTGCTGAACCCTTCTTTAACATGAAATTTTAAGTCCTATTTGCTTGACTTCCCCTTACTCCTGATAAGGTGAGCAATTTCCATTAGATGGAAATGCCAAGAATACTTTGCTAGCTCTCTGAAAGAGTCATGTAATTGAGTGTCTCATTTTTACAACTGCCAAAATGGAGCCAGATTTTGTAACTATGTGTCTCCTCCTCATTTTTTCCTATGGTGTAATCCATTTATTTACTTTCTCTCTGGCTATAATTAACTTATATTTGTATTTTCTTTTATTAAATATTGCTGGAAGCCGAGCTATCCCAGCCTGAGTGGCAGAGCCCGGGCTGTGGACGGATTGGTGACTGCAAGGCGGCCCGCCGACCGTGAAGCTTCTTGTCCTCCCGCTTTTAGGTAATTTGGCCTTGAAAGTACCTGGGGTATTGTCTGTTGGGGAATTGCCCTCGGCAGGCCCTCTGGGAAAAGAACCATTAGGGAAGAAGATAAGGTTCCGCAAGAAATTGTGCGGCCTTACGTGTAGCCCTTGCCATTCCCCATGGAGACTCCTCTACTTGCAGGAAGGATAGCCTCGTGCATTTGCCAGCAAAGGCGGCCAACGAAGGAGAGACATATGGATCCGAAAGCCCCACTCCGGTAACTAAGGAGTGTATCTGTGGACACAGGTCACTCTGACCCCTAGGCCCACCTGGCCCCCCGGAGGCATTCCAGATGATGATTGAACCTAGTGGGTTAAAGTACAGAATGGTTCATTGGCTCCTAGGCGCATTGTCTCTCTGAGAATGTATAAGGCGTGGGTTTCTAAGGCCCTCTTGGCCCCCTTCCTGGCACCTCGGACCCAGGCGAACAATTTTGTTCTTCAAAACCACGAATGGTTCAGGGAAACAACTAAGAGGTCATGTCCCTGTAACTGTTCCACTTGAGGTGTTGAGAGAGATAAATGACCTTTCGTGAAAACAGCAAATCAAATGCTTTATAAATTATAGATAAACATAGATATATAATAAAAATAAAAGAAATTAATCAATAAGCAAAGGGCAGGAGGGAACGTTATGACAAAACAATCATGTTATTCCTTTTTGGGTGATTATACAAAGGAACAATTTTAAAATTGGGTAATGTTAGAAAAACATAGATGACGTATGTTACAAGGAAACCACTAGCAAATATAATGCCACGTTTACTGCAATAAATTGGCCAGTTCAACACACTGCTGTTGTCTGTGTCCATTTTTATTTTAGTTTTAGTTTTTTATTTTAGGTTTTTATTTTCCAGTTTTTTATTTTAGTTTTATTTTATTTTCACCGACGCCGTTCTTCCTTCGGGAACCCCTGGACCTGCTGGAGCTGGACTCCGGAAAATATAAAGGACCCAAATATAAATATAAAACATAAGTTTGTATGTATTTATATAAAATACAAATATATTTTGTCAGTTTCTAATTCATTATAAAAACACATTAAGAAACAAAGGCAAAGGAAATTTTTTAAAATGGCATGGACAGTGGGGAGTCTTTAAAGTTTCCCAAAAAGGATGATGAATTGATTATATTTGTAATTTAGAAAGCTAATGCATGTAGCTCTGTCAAGATAGATTAGAGGAAATTCAGACTGGAGGCAGAATGGCAGATTAAGGACATTATAAAAGTTCTTGGCCTGCAGAATTTCACAGCCACAAAGGAGAATACAACCCTGCATATCAGACAGAATACAGTCTGTTCTGTTCTGTTACAGTTCTGTTCTGTAAAAGAGAAACTACTCTAGGTTTTTCAGAGGAAATTTAATGATGAAAATTGTTTACCATGAGTGTTGGAAGATCTGGGAAGCCAAACTTGAAATTGTGAGGCAGTCTGGAGTTTAGCAACAAGCACCACCACTACTCTGAAGGGAAAGCGAGACAGAGGTGATAGACAAAGCCCACAACTGGGGCAGTCATGCTAGAGCTGCACGCATGGCAAGGGCAGGGCGCTAGGTCATGGAAGAGGGGAGGAGCTGTTTAAAGTTACTAACAGGGGGCGCCTGGGTGGCTCAGTTGGTTGAGCGGCCGACTTCGGCTCGGGTCATGATCTCGCGGTCAGTGAGTTCAAGCCCCGCGTCGGGCTCTGTGCTGACAGCTCAGAGCCTGGAGCCTGTTTCAGATTCTGTGTCTCCCTCACTCTGACCCTCCCCCGTTCATGCTCTGTCTGTCTCTGTCTCAAAAATAAATAAAACGTTAAAAAAAATAAAAAATAAAAAAAAATGTTTTAAAAAAAATAAAAAATAAAAAAATAAAGTTACTAACAGAAGATGCAACTGCTGCTTATGGTATCATCACCCTACCTCCGGTAGGTGAGGGAGGAAGAAATATTCTCGCTTCTCACCTCACAAGCTCCAGTCAATTCACTGTCTCCCACTGGCTGAACCTACCTGGATGCCAGTGGACAAGAGAAGGAGGGTAATGTAGTTGTCCTACTGGGCGGGATAGGGCAGGAAAAGGACAGTATGGGTCTGAGCCTAAAGCAGGTCAAAGACTGGTACTGCATATAAAGGGATGTGGTTTGTGCCATAAAATAAGGGTGAACAGTTTATGAGAGAACCAGTGTGAAAGATCAATTTCTACTGGAATGAGAGTACAGCTGATGACGACCCACAGACAACAATGTTTTGGTAGAGGAATGAAGGCTGATTTGGGAAGAAAGAGAGCAAATTTTATTATAAATATAGCCGCCACTAAATTTTAAGGGGTTTGATTGACTTACCAGAAGTGTAAAGGAGAATGAGAGCTTAAATACTTAGATTTTCAAAAACATGATCTTGCAGTCTATTTATGGGTGTAGAAAAATGTATGGAAGTTATTTTTTTTTAGTGGATGATTTGCAAATATTTTTTTAAATGGCTTTTGGAAATGAATTTTGAGGATTCCAAAGAGAAGGACAATGAACTTTCCTGCCTGACATTCAGCTCAATTTCAGAAGTTGTGTTTCCTCTGTTCTGAAAGTTTGGGCAAGGGCTCTCAGCCCTATTGTTGCTGGAAAAACTACTGAGCAATTATGGCTGCAGCAGTGCCCAGCACTGCCACAAATAGCATGAGACTAAGTTCACTGTTTATGCCAGACCTCACACTATATACCATTATTCCAGCTCTAAAGCTATTATATGTTCCTAATACCTTAGCCATATTTGTCCCCATACATAAATAACAACTTACTTCCCCTTGAATTTGACCAAGCTGCCTTTAGCTGCTAATGTATGCTTCTTTGGATTTTTACTTAGGTATAATTTTCCTTTTGCTTTTTAGTCCTAGGATATAGTTATTTCATCTTCTAAATATATAGAATGTGCACATAATTATTCTTTTTTGAACATTTATAGTGAGTAAACCCATCATGTTTATGACTAGTGAAGACCTGTTTATAATTCTTTATGTGTTTCTATACCTATAAATAAGACAATTACCCTGACATTTTTGGGTCTTAAAATACATGTCATTCCCTTCTTTTTCTTCTATTTTACCCTACATGACCCTTGTCTATACAAGAGTTCAACATTGAATTTTACAGTCCAAATCTTTTAGCATTAAGAATTACATCTGCTTATGAGCTTTTTAAACATTTATTCATAATATTTCTAGGCATTAGATCTTGGCAAAGATATTACCATCATCCTAATATTAAGTAAAATTCTAGAATTTTCAGATCTGGTTGACAAAGGAATGTTCCAGAAGACTCATTTGGTGAAACCTATTCTAGCTCCACTTTGGGTTAGTGACCATGGGAAACCACTGACCCTCAGTTAAATATGTCATTATGTGCAGAGTAAAGCCCTAGACCTTTTAGATCTGGAAGGAAACTTCTAACTAGGTTACTTCTATCTTTATATATGAGGAAAGAAGATACAATTTGTTTTTCTGATATTTTATTGGGAGATTTCAACAATGTTACAGACTGTTCTTCCTCTCTCTTGTTTTCTTGTCACGATTTATGTAGAATGTCCTGGAATATAGCCTGGTTCCATGCATTAGCCACTCTAAAAAATATGTCTATTCCTTATATCTCAAAATCACAGTTGAAATAAAATTATTACGTACTGAGGACTATTTAGTCTTTTGTCTTGAAGCCAGAAGACAGAACTTTTTATAGTTTATATATTTGGATTGTAAATACCAGCTGGTTTGAATTCTCAACTCTTCAATTAGAAATTTGATTAGTATGAATTACAGGGGTGATGGTGGGATAGAAGGCACCTGACCTCATCAAGCTGCTCGGATCTCTCACCAGGTGGATCTAATTTACCACACGAGATCTAGATGAGCAGAATCGGTAGCTCAGCTTTTCCTGGTGATCAATGATATCAAAGAATTGTTCTTGAGTGTATTGCATGCTTTTGATGGGCTCCAATTTCTCTCTCTCTCACTGTTTTTCTCTTTCCTTTCTCTCTCAATCTTTTTGCTTCCCTCCCTCCCTTTCTGATGAAAAGCATATATAAATACAGGCTAATATTGACTTTTTGTAGGTCTTTGAAATTTCACAAAACCTTGTGAAAAGTTCTAGGTGTGATATGGTGACCCTGTTCTTTGCTGGGTACAAGCAAACACCTTAAAGACCTCAGAGTGTTAAGGCAGCTTTCAAAACAGAATGGCAGAATCAGGCCTGAGGCATTGTTGCCCTGAATACTCGGAGGAAACCCAGTCTGGGATCTCATGAGTTTTCTCAAGGACAGCTGGGGAGTCCTAGAATGAGAAACACCTGAGTGCCCAGTGGGGCAGGAGGCCACACCTCCCAGGCTAGTCTATAAAGAGTCTGACGCACACTGCCTATGAGTCAACCCCAGTCTTCCTGGAGGAATCTCTCTTATCTCCACTCTGAGGCATAGTGATGCAACAGGGACTTCTGGAGCCAAATTCTGGAACTCCAATATGGCATTTGCTAAGGTCTGAATGATGCGGTTTTGGAGGGTGGGAGGGCAGTCTAGAAATGATGGCCAAGAAAGAATTCTTCAGGTATCTTTGTTGCAAATAGGTGATTTTATTAAAGCACAGGGACAGGACTTGTGGGCAGAAGGAGCTACCTCAGGATTATGAGGAATGACTGTTTATATACTTGGGAGTTAGGGGAGGTAAAGGCATGGGAAAGTTTCCAAAAGGATTTCCATATGCTAAAGAAAACTCACAGGATACTGGTGGTCTAGGTATTGTCAAGCTATGGTTGTTTTTCTCTCTAGGCAAAGCATTAGCTTTAAGACAGTAGGGAGTTCCTAGAGAAATGTTACACTCTGCCTGCCTTGAGTATTTGTCAATTGGCTGCAGGTTATAAGGAAATTTAATTTTATCTACCATTTCCTTCTGCCTTTGTTTCCCACATCAGGAATAGCATTCCCCCCCCCCCCCCCCCCATCTCTGTAAACTTTGAGATTTATTACGGTTTGCCTGATACCATGGTAATGGATTTACCATTCAGAATTTCCATTTGAGATACCTTCTAAAAAAGCTGAGAAATATCCTTTCTTAAAGAGTATTGTATGTACTCCTCTTGCGTTCTTCCCCCCCATTTGTGTATTATCATATCTTTGGTATGTTTCAATCCCCCAAGCACTGCATAGGCTGAGGTCTGATAAAGTAATTTGCTTAAACCTGCAGGCTCTTATCATTTACTGCCTCTGTGTTCTGTTTCCTTTTTAAGAAACTTGTAGGTATTTTCTGCCTATGGCTCTTAATATTTTTGTTTATACTGGCTTCTTTCACTACTGAATTTTTGTTATTAGATCATTTAGCAGAATTTCTTTTGCTTGTTCTCATGTTTTGTATTGCCTTTTTAAAAATTGGGGTGGGGGTCACCTGGGTGGCTCAGTCGGTTAAGCATCCAACTTCAGCTCAGGTCATGATCTCACAGTCCGTGAGTTTAGGCCCCCTGTTGGGCTCTGTGCTGACATTTCAGAGCCTGTGTGGTAGAACCCCTCGCTAAGCAATGTGGTGGAGGCCTCTTCAGAACAAAGGAAGGCAATGTGGCCCAATCAACTCCCATACACATATGCATAACTCTGACATGACTCTTTAACTTGAACTGTGTCCAATCAGACTATATGTATCACCATACATAAGAGACAAAGAAGTAGAAATTACATAAAAGGCTATGCCCCACTTTGCTTGGGGCTCAGTTTTTTTTAGGTACGAACCCACTGAGCCCATGCTGGCATGACGGATAAAGTTGATTCTTGGACAAAGAAAGCCTCAGTATCCCGTCCCTCTGTGCAAGAATCCTGCTACACCTGGTGCCTGCTTTGGACTCTGTGTCTCCTTCTCTCTCTGCCCCTCCCTTGCTCATGCTCTCTCTCTCTCTCAAAAATGAAAACATTTAAAAAATAAAAATTATGGTAAAGCAACATAAAATTTACAATCTTAACTATTTTAAGTGTGTAGTCCACTGGCATTAAGTACATTTGTGTAACCACTACCCCATCCCATAATTCTTTGCATCTTATAAAACCAAAACTCTGAATATTTTCAACAGCTCCCCTTTCTCCCCTTCCCTCAGTCCCTGGCACCTGCCATTGCACTTTCTGCCTTTATGATTTTGACCATTCTAAGTACCTCATATAAGTGGGCTCACACAACATTTGTCCTTTAGTAACTGGCTTATTTCACTTAGCATAATGCCCTTGAGGTGTGGCCACATTGTAGCATATTGTAACAGATATTGTAGCAACAGATATTCTTTAAGCTCTGTTTTTTCCTGGGTGGAGAGGACAAGTGGCTGTGAAGTACCCAGGGGCCAGAGTAAGGGTGGTGGAAATGCCAGTCTTTTTGGTTTAGGTTTTTGACTTTTTGATACATTTTTTAAGTCTTGGTGGTTTCATTGTAGGTTTGTTTTTTGTTTTGTTCCCCCCAACCCCATCCCCTGCCAGCAACACTGTTGGATCTTGTTTTTCTGGGAAGTCCTTAACCATCCTATACTCATCACTCTCTTTTCTACTCCATTCATTCTCTGTACTTACCCATTGTTTTGCATTTTATAATGTATCCTTCACACTTATTTCTTCATCTCATCACCCCCTAAATAGGTCTGGTGAGAGACCTTGTGGGGAGAGGCAGAGGAGGAAGAATAGGATGTCACCTCTTCTGCTTCTTAAAAAAAAAAAAAAAAACTGTTTAGCACCAATCTCTTTGTCCTTGTCATTATTAGAGGCGTAATTTTATATATAAAAGTCAGCCAAACTTGGATGTACCATGTTGAAATTGTCAAAGATTAAATACATATATTCTCTATGACTACAATAAAGGGACTTGGGTTGGGGAGGTAAAAAGGAGAGTTTGGTTATTTGTCTTTTAGTCAAAAGACTTCTTGAAGCTGTACCTTGTAGAACCAGACATCTGGTATCGGACTCAGTGTACTTGTTGCTGTGGCAGCTAAGCAGAGTCCAAAGACTACTTTATAGAAATGGTCCTTCTCTGGGACATTTTGCAATGGATGGTCTGTCTACATTAAAATAGAGAAGCTAATTTGCTCATATTGGGCTTGAGCCTTTACACTTACCATTCATGCCATGAAAGGACATGATGGTAACCCAAGGATGGGGGGAAAAAAGAGGACTCTGAAAAACGTTAAAATTAATCTTCAAAATTCATTCTGTGACTAAGAAACATTTTAGTCTTGGAATCAGTACTAAATGCAAAACTTAAGCTCGATGAGCCATAATAGGGCTAATCATAAAATTCTTAACTGTAATAGCCTTTAATTATTGCAAGCTGTAGCAATGCTTTGTAATGCTAACAGCAATGAGATGTTACTACACTATTTTTTCAAACAGCAGAACTATTTCAAGCACACTAGAAAATTATCATACTTCAAAGTGCTCTCTAGGCTTGGGACCAAAAGCAAAAACAAAAAAAAGAGAGAGAGAGAAAGTAAAACCATGCAAAGAAAGAAATCCTTCACCTTCTGTAGGTTTTTAATCTCAATTTATTGATATGATATAATTGTAATTGAAATTATAACTGAATTCCATTATTTCAGATCTGGGGAACTAAAATTCATAACCTTACTCATGTTAAAATGGAGAGTAATTTGATCAAAATAGCCTGGTGAGAAGAAAATTGCCTTATGTCTTTGAGGGGTCATAATAGTTTTCACAGTGTCTACAGTAAACCCATTGCAGGACATAACAGATAATTGAAAACAAAAGCTGAATATATTAAGTCTGTTGGTACCAAGGTTAAAGTAGTGAAATGACTTATTCAGGTTAAGTGATGCTATTAATGTGGTGCCTTCACATGCACATATAGCACATTAATACTTAATATGGTGCTTACTTATTTTTTTCATATAAAGCTTTTACTCTCAGTTGTAATTTGAACATTTCTTTAGAAGATTAGAATATTTTTTCCACAATGAACATTTTCTCTCTAGAAGCCTTTTATCAGTAGATTAAACAAGCAGCTGTATTGAGATCAAAGAGAACCAAACCTAACCTAAGGGATGAATCCTCACTGCCAGATCCAGGCCTATTTATTGTCCTATCTGGTAAATTGAAAACATACTTATAATATCAATATCAGTAATATGTAATGATGGAGTTTTGTAGTGGTGATGGAGGTTTGGAGCTGATGGCCAAGAACAAATTCTTGAGATGTCTTTGGTGCAAAAAGGCGATTTTATTAAAGCACAGGGATAGGATCTGTGGGCAAAAAGAGCTGCAGTGGGGTTGTGAAGAGTGAAGGGTGATACACTGTGGAGTTGGGGGAGATAAAGTCAAGAGGACGTTTTTTAAAGGGATTTCCATATGCTAAAGAGGACTCACAGATTACTGGAGGCCTAGAGATTATCAAATTAAGGTTGTATTTCCCTCTAGCAAAGCATTAACTTTAAGACTGTAGAGAGTTCCCAGAGATTAGGCTATTGATAAGATTGCCTTTTTCTTGTAAATGTACTAACATTTTTATAAACTGATGGATCTTCTATCAACTTAACCTTTTGTTTTCTGTCCTTTACTTTGTTTTTGGGCAGCCAGGAGTACCTGAGGAATGTTGCACATATCCCACCTGGGGGAGAGGTGTTGGTAGCTTGTGTTTTGCCCTCAGCTTGCCTTATGCTCCCACATCACAGAGGCTCATGAAAGCACTTACACTGAACTCATGAATGGTGTCAAGGCATACTTTTTCTCCAAAAACTTGAGGAAAAGGTGTTTTTTCCCAGCCATCTAAAAAAGAATACACTCCTGTTTTCCTCCCTTTCCATCTTTTCCCTCCTGGCATTTCATGTTTACCAACAGTAGTTTTTTATTCACTTGCTTCTTTCTTACTCATTCTTTCCTCCCGCTGTTTGACTTTCCAACATTTTTTTTTTTCTACAGCTATCTTGTAAAGGATAAAAAGAAGCATCAAATTATATAATGTTTATTGAAAGTATTGATCTCAGGGTCATTAGTATTTACATAAAATTGGAGCCAATGAGAAGACACCATTCTTACACTCAGAGTAGGAATGAGGAAACTTAGAGTATCTCCAGTGGTGCTCAAATACTGCCGAATAAGTTAATATTATTTGATCAGACTTAGCTTCCTAACTGGACTCTCTCACTCTGGTCTTTATTCCCTCTAATCCAATCTGTTTGCTGCCAGGAAAAATTTTCAGGCACACAAATTGGACTGTCTTCTCAGATATTTAATGGGTCCCCATCAACCACCATAACACCATTAGGTAAACTGGGCTCATCCATGTATGTATGACCTCTGCCAGCTGATCAACTAACACCTTCTTCCTCTCACCTCCTCCTCACCTTCCTCTCCCTGACATTAATTACTCCTGTGTTTCTCTCATTCTTCCTCCACTTCCCCAACTCTTTAGCAGCAGCTTTCGTATTCATTGCAGATTCTACCTTCTCACAGTAAGCTTTCCCTGATACCTTCCCCTTCAGGCAGACTAAGGCACAATCTTTCTTGGGCTCCCACTTCATTTTGTGAGTACCTACACAGTAGGATGTGTGCTTGTGTGCTTTGTTTCACAGAGACACAGGATTCTAAACTTGTTGAGAGCAGGACTAGAATTGAGATTCAGGTCCTTCTCACTTGAAAGCAACTGTTTTTTGTCCTATTGAATGTGAGAGATTGATAGCAATGGAGAAGTCGAAAGTGCCACTGAGATTTCAAACTTGTGTGATTTGGCACATAGTGATACCCTGAGTCAAGGGAAAATTAATCAAGAAAGAATAAACTCCCATAATGAAGGATAGCTCCTTGAGAAAGGCCAATATGTAAGGCGTGAGGACTAGATCTCAGAAGGGGTCATGGAGGGAAGAGGCAAATATAAAGGCCAAGATGGACAGATTTTTAATAAAATGCCTTAAAAGTATGAAAGTTTTTAGAATGAAAATAGACCATTAACAGGAAATCATTTCCAGGAAATTTCAGTATCTAGGGTAGATTAAGTTGTAGTAAAACCTGGAGTGAGATGAGGTTGAGAAAATATAGACATACAATGTAGATTACTACATTTGGACTTGAAAGTGGGTACAGATGGGGGTTGTGTGGTTGGTGCAGGATGTTACCTTTAAGTGAGAAATGTATATATGGAGGTATTTTTAATGTACTTGTAGGTTGAAGGGAGGGAGATAGTTGGGGTGGAGGGTTGAATGTACAGAAAAAAATAAAATTAAAGCAACTAGTGTGCAAAGGTAAAAGAGGGGACCGATGTAGGGCACAGATGGAGAGTTGGCCTGGGGTTAAAGGAACTTTTCTGTCCATCTGGAGGGATGGATGGGATACTAGCTAAAGATTTAGATATGTTTGACAAGGAAGGGGGAAGATTGTATAACTTGATATAACTTAATAACTCCTAATCCTCGTTTTTCTTTTGTTAACTGGAACAAACACTTTATTTTATTTTTTAATGTTTTATTTATTTTTGGTAGAGAGAGTGCACACATGCAAGTGGAGGAGGGGGAGGGGGAGAGGGAGAAAGGGAGAGAGAAACTGAAGCAGGCTCCAGGCCCCGAGCTGTTAGCACAGAGCCTGTCAAAGAGCTCAAATCCATGAACCATGAGATCGTGACCTGAGCCGAAGTCAGATGCTTAACCGACTGAGCCATGCTGGCGTCCTGGAACAAACTCCTTTAAATTCAAATAATATTGTAGATGCTTGCTTGTGTCTTTAATTTGCCTTTTTGACATTGTGAGATCCAGGTGGGTACCACCTTGCCTTACTCCAACTTCTGAACCTATCAGTTGTGATTCCTATCCAACTCAGGTGAGCAATTATGTTCTGCAGCTTAATACAGAAAGGCAATTAAGAAGTACTAAGGGACCATGCCAGCATTTACCTCTAATTGTGCTATCTAAAGGTTTTTAAAGATTCTTATGCAAAAAATAAATTTCTCTTTTGCTAAGATGTATGAGTAGTTATTAATCCAATTAAAGCAAACAAGTTTTGCACTTTGTTGCTCTGCTTACCCAGAGACTTTTATTGCACAGTGAGGTTGGCAACGTGCGTTTAATGTTTAGCAAGAATTGAAGAGTTGTGAAAGATCCATTTTGGTAAAAACTAAATTGTACGTTATATCCACAGACTCCAGTGCAGCCTTGGGATCTCCATGAGGAGGACCACATTTTTTTCTCTTCTCTCAAATCTTTGGGCAATGTAACTTTGTGTAGACCTATTTCAGTTCATTCATATCTTAAGAAATAAACACTCTTAATTCTATATGAGTACATGGGGCATGGTTACCAATATTCCCTCAATCTCTACTATGTTTAATTCATGAAATCCTTGCCTTCATGAGCTCATATGCCTTCAACCTTTAAGTATAGCCTACTTTAAATATTTGATAGGTTAATGAAAAGCTTTGAGTAATTTTTGTATATGGATTTTTTTGTGAACATCTTTTAGAACACTGAACATAAATAAGGCCTTGGGATTAACTTTTTTGGCAAAATCATAACAGCTACTATCTATAGAGTCCCTACCACATGCTAATAGCTTGGCATTCATTTTATTTATTTGAGTGGTCCCTGTCCAATCTGTTTTCAGTTTGGACTTCTGTATGTTGAGTCTTCAGCTCTTCTGTAATGAGCGTATTAGCATTGTGGGATGTTCTAAAATTCCTCCCAACCTATCCCATGGTTAAGCCAAAACCAGGAACTAAATAATTGCTTCTAAATAAAGCAACACATGAAATGAAACAAAGTTTTTCTTTACAGGAACTGGTTTAGAAAGTGATTAATGCAAGCTTGTTTAAAAGGACTAAGTAGCCATAAATAAAATGTTTGAATGAATTAATTCAACACTGAATAGTACACTTGTGTTTTTAAATGTTGCACATAGACTGGAATTACTTGGCTCATTTTCCATACTGCTTAGGAGGTTCTGAGTTCCTGGAGTTGTTTGACAGAATAGTGTAAATTCGTAGTTCGCATGTTTTCTTTTTTAACAGGGCAGTGTACAATTCACACAGTATTTGTTGAGCTCTTCTGATGTGTATGGAAGGTTCTGTGATAGGCCTCAGAAGCAAAGAAGCTGGGGTTACAGTCAGCGATGGGCTAGGAAGGATGCAAAAATCAGCTCTAAGTGTTTGCTGCCAGTGCAGTTCACACGCTGTTGTTGGAAAGAAAGGGATAATATAAATTACTATGACACATTTAACAAATGCAAAGTAATTAATAATGAATGAAGGTACTGAAAACCCTCCCATTTTAATAAGATTTTATGTTTAAAAAGGTTAAAATTGATTTTTATATTTTACTTTTAAGGGATGATATGAAGCATGAGAAAAAAACAGCAATTTATTTCCTGCTCCATTTCTCTTCTGCTGTTCACCACCCAAAAAGTGCCATTTTCCAGGATGAAGTCTCTTCAGCAAAGGGGTCTGTTAGCACCAGAGCTCGTATACAAACTGACCTCCTGCTTTCTATTACAGCTGGCATTTGCTAAGTGTTTCACAAACTGAATAACAAGCCAATTAGCAATTAGGCATTATGACTCACGGTGGCAACTTTTAGAGAAAATATATTTACAAATTTATAGGAGCTTTCTTTAATCAAAAGATTGGCTGGTGGTGCTAATTAGTGTCCACATGGCAAATCTGTGGGGAAATATTTTGGGGATAGACTGGGTTTTGAGTGCTCTTTGTCAAGAACTGTGTTCTGGATTTTATTGTTCTTGCCAGGGAATAATTTAGCCCACCATGGTTTGGCAGAAAACCTGAGCCTCCTGGGGGTAGACACAAAGGACGAGGTTATATGATAGGCCTTATAGCAGTCTACTCCCAGAAATAGCAGTGACCAGAGTCTCCTTGTTTTTCCTGCCACTTCCACAGGGTGATGCAGCAAGCTCCTAGTGATGCCTGCACACTCAGTGGGTTGTGTGAACGGAGAGGTATCTGGAGCTCCAGGAATGCACATCTTTTATAATGGATTCAGACCTGCCAGACCTTTGTCCCACAAGGATACCTTGTCCTTAGGATACACAATAGTAACCAAACCTGCTTTATGCTCTGGAGGGAGATATTATCTCCATCTTCCAAGCTGTTTACTATGTAAACATCCTTGAAGGGTAGTCCAGAAAAGAAGGGCAATAGTGCCTCCGCATAACACCCATGGAAGATAGTCTCTTGACAGTCCAAATTAAGAGAAGCTTTTCCACAAGTAGTTGCTATTATATGCCAAGCAGTGCTCTAGGTACTTGGGAGCAAACTTACAAACACCTTCATGAATGCCCCCAAATGATTTCCACAACAGACACGTATATTCCTGTCTCACAGATGAGGAGCCTGAGTCTTAGAGAAAGTTAATTGCTTAGTTATAAACAATGAGGGCCACTGATGGGATCTAACCACAGGCTTCTCTGACTCCCATACCCAGACTTTGAATTAACTGCAGTCTGCCATTCTGAAGATCAACCCATTTCACTTTGCTACAGGGATTTTGTTGACAACTTAAAGGACTCCATAGGAGCATGAATCTTAAAGGTTGTTCTGCAGAAGGGGATTATACATAGCAATTTGGTTAACATACAATACCCTTCCTGATGTATATACTTGATTGACTAAATTGAAAAATGAGTGTGTGTGTGTGTGTGTGTGTGTGTGTGTGTGTGTGTGTGTGTAAAATCAGGCTCAGTTAAAGAACCTCTAAGTAGTTCTCTGGCAAATACTTTATTATTTTCATTTGGTTCATTACTTACTTTGGGACAGTTTATTACTATTAAGTGGGTAATATGAATAGTCATAACTTGCAACTAGATATGGTCTTGTTTTGACCACCCAGGAGTGTTGAAAATCACTTAGCAAAGGCCTGTCTAGTCCCACCATTTGTGAGCATATATTCTTATGGACCGTTCCTAGGATCTGTTGTGTTTCTTCTCCTCCTGTGGCAACAGTTAAGCTGTTCTTTCTGCTTCAAGTGCTGTCCTTCCAGGGTATTTCATGATCTTTGCATCGTCCCCCACAGAGATCTGGCTGTTATCTCCCACACATGAGAATCTTTTTTCCTCAGGTGAACTTCTTTAGATCTGATTTTCTTTTCGTGGATCACCTTGATTGTGTATCAGTTTTATCTACACAGTCCTAATATAAACTTTGCTTCTGGCAATAATGCATGTGTTATTTATCTTTGAACATTGTTATGTTGCATAAACTACACTTGACACAAGGTAGCCTTGAGGAGGTCTAAGAGTTTACCCTTCAGGTTAACCCACAAGGAGAACACAGGGAGTGCAGTGTGAAGAAGACTGATATTTTCTTCCTGTGTGTAGAAAGGGTGTATGCTCTCCACTTCCTGTCTTGGCCTGGTGCACCCAGGTTTTTGTGTCTTCCTGCATTAGATAGTTCCTGCTGAGACCTTGAGGGGGAATGCCTTCTTTAGTTTGTTACTGAAAACATTCTGGATCTTTCTGAGCATTGCTTGTTCTAAAGTCTCACTATATAGTGTAGCAGGCAAAAAAAAAAAAAAAAAAAGCTGTTCCCAGTGCCGTCACCCTTTTTGTAAAAAACAAAAAAAAATGATATTTTCTTAATAATTAGCACTAATTAGTGTTGTGAGCAGATGGCTTTCCATTTTATTCCTACTCAAAGCAGAATATAGGTTATACTTCATTTTCCCAGATGCTACGATTTCTATGTGATACCACTCTGAAATGAGTAAAACGTAAATGAAATGTTCATGTTCACATAAATGTAAATATAAAACTTTCCCAGGACTTTTTTTTTGATGCTTGTGTTATGTGTCTTAAGTATATTTATGTACATATAATTGTAGGTTTATGTATATTTGTGACATAATCTAGCTATATATACATACCTCAGTTCTAAGATGCATATTTTTATACATTCAAATTTTTTGATATCAGCATGCTTCTTACATTGATTTGTATATTTAATGTAGTGTTTCTTCCTCTGAAAGGCTATTAGCTTGTAGCACATTTATTGCTAAATTCTTGGGGCGCCTGGGTGGCTCAGTCAGTTAAGCGTCTAACTTCAGCTCAGGTCATGATCTCACTGTGAGTTCAGGCTCTCTGTCAGGCTCTGTACTGACAGCTCAGAGCCTGGATTCTATGTCTCCCTCTCTCTCTGCCCCTCCACCACTTGTGCTCTGTCTCTGTCTCTCAAAAATAAATAAATATAAAAAAATTAATTGCTAAATACTTGTGAACAACTAAATAAATGATTTAAGGGAGAGGCCCACTGATAGAAAATCACCACAGTTTATAATGGGAAATAAGCCTTTTTCCAGGGTTAAGTACTCAAATATGATTGTTCTCCCAACCAAGGTTTGAGTGGAATGAGAGGTAGAGTCCATGTTAGGCTTTAATATGGCATTAACGAGAAATGGCAAGTATTCCTGGGGCTACTGTAATTCCAACAACACAATCTTCTCCTGCCTAACATCACAGTAATCTTTGTTGGCATTAAAGCTATTTCATCTCAGGCAGAGTAACATTTAGTGGATGGATTAGGAGCCTTATCTTGCTAAGACCAGCAACATCAGGAATCAATAGATGAGTGATTTCTGCAAATAGTACCTAAGGGAGGAGTACACTTTTTTTTCTTTTTTTTTTTTTCCCTGAAGTTTCCAGAGATGATGCTAACACCGCGGTTGGCACACATGGTGAGGTGAAGGAATTTGATACATATTTTTTTCTGAATAATCTTCAAATTCAGATTAGGTCCTAGGGGATGAACAATTTAGTTTAAACTGAGCTGTTTTGATTTTTGGTCTTTTAAGCAACAGCAGGAAAACAATGTAAAACTTTGTACCTTTTCTAGGTGTGGCAATTGATGCAGAATATCAACTTTGTTGAAAACATGAAAGTGAAAGGGCCTCAGGGTGGCTCAGTCAGTTAAGTATCTGACTTCAGCTCAAGTCATGGTCTCATGGTTTGTGGGTTCAAGCTACACATCGGGCTCTGTGCTGACAGCTCAGAGCCTAGAGCCTGCTTCCAATTCCGTGGCTCCCTCTCCCTCTGCCCCTATCCTGCTTGTGCTCTTTCTCTTTCTCTCTCAAAAATAAACATTAAAAAAAAAACCTAAGTGAAAACTGCCATACTACTTGTAAAACCCCGTTTTATTTTTCATGAGCAGTTTTATTCACCTCTGAAATATTTCATTCCCATAGGCAAAGATAAAATGTTTTCTTCTGGAATAATATTCTTTTCTCTTTAAAAATGATTACTTAGCAAGGAAAGACTTTCTAGGTCTCAATTTCCCCATCTGGTAAATGGTGAAAATAATAGTTTCTCTAGCAAACAGTTTTTATGGGGAGTGAATTATATAATGCAAGTAAGGTTCTTGGCTTGGTGCCATTGCAGGATTCTTTACCTCAATACCCAGAATTCATTGTCTTGCTGCTTTAAAGAATGAAGAGGTGGACACAAAGCCAGCAACAGGCAAAAGTTTATTAGAGTATAAGATAAGGTCAGAAAGTAAGAATAGTATGAAAGCTCTCTTGATAGAGAAGGGGCATCTGAAAGTGAACTCCTATGACTATAGGCAAGGGACTTTTGTTTTATGAGGTTCTGGTAAGCCCCACCCCCACCCCATCCCTTCCCCCTTGTTACTTCTCAGGTTCTACCCTTACTAACTGGGTAACTCTAAGTGCTGGTTTATCCATTCCTGATGGACTCAATTGCATTGTATGAGAGGTGGTCTATGGCCATAACATTCTTTGTGGGTCAAAAGTTTTATGGTCTACTACTTATTTTTGGTTAGGTCTTTTGTCAAATTCCTGAGAGGAATTTGGGTAGGTGGTGTCTGTTACACTCTTAGGAGGAACCTTAGACTTAAGGGGATTCGCTGTGATCAGATTCTCCCGGCATTGTTCCAAACCATATGCTTTCCCCAACCCAGGGACCTCAAGTCCTAAACTTTCCCTCTGTGCCTACTGAATCCTGTCTTTTCCTGTCTTAGTGCCTGACTGTAGTAGATTATTTGGCAAATAATAATGACATGGAACCCTTTCACATGCATTGTTTTAGATGCATTTGCAACTTGTAAGTCTACCCTTCCCCTGTCAGCAAAATGTGTAGCTGGGTGACAGTGAAAGCCGGGCTTTGTTTTCCAGTCCATGTGTCCCTACTTTTGGCAGACATCTGCCCTGAGTCTGTCTCTAAGAAGCTTATTTCTCCGTGTCCAGCGACTACAAAATGACCATGTGTGGCTCTGTGGAGGGCAGGTTTCCTCACAGTGCCACAGGCCACTGTAGGCAGAGCTGGGCCCGCAAAAACCACTTTCACCTTCCATCTCTAATCACAGCCTTTTTTAATCTTGTGGTGAAAAGCACCTGCCACCACTGCCATCTCATCTGCTTCTCCCTCTTTTTTTTTTTTAATTTTAAAATGTTTTTTAAATTTAGTTTTGAGCAAGAGTGTGTGAGCACGAATGGGAGAGGGGCAAAGAGAGGGGGATAGAGGATCTGAAGCAAGCTCTGTGCTGACAGCAGAGAACCTGTTGTGGGGCTCGAACTCATGAACTGTGAGGTCATGAGCTGAGCCAAAGTCAGATGTTTAACTGACTGAGCACCCAGGCACCCCTAGTCCTTTTGCATCTTGAAATACAGTGAGGCTTCCCTTCTTTGATCTCCCTACATTGAAGCAGATTAATCTAGCTCTTGTTGCTGGTAGAAAGTGACTTAAATTGAAGTCTGGAGTGCAGCCACCTGTAGATGTAATTCTGTTTTTTTGGGTTTTTTTTTTGTTTTTTTTGTTTTGTTTTGTTTTGTTTTGTTTTGTTTGCTAAGAGATGTCATCAGCCAACAGCTAACGTTCTTCTTGGTTGTGCTTATTTGTAATTGGCCTCCACGTGGCATTAATGAGTAAGCACCTAGAAAAAAAGTACAGAGGCCGACCATAAGAAACTGATCATAGATCTACCTAGTGCAAGCCCCTTTCTTATCTGTCTGTTTCTACAAATGGAATGAGAACACAACTGTGTAGCAGCAAACAGTTGTACCTTGGCCAGACGATAGGGAGGCAAGTCTCAATGCAGGCTTTTGGGGTGAACAGAGGGAACATACTCAAGATACAGACCAATTCCTTGGGCAGTATCTTCCCTTCCATAGCATGGATGCCACTGTCATGAATGGAAAGGGTAGCCAGGGACCTAACATGTGTTGACTACCATTGATGTTCTTGGAATTGTATTAGATGTTTATATTCTTTAAAAAACAATTGGCTATGAGTGATTACTTCAGACCTCTGGAACAGCTATGGGAAATGTGTAGGAAAAACTACCCTGGCAGTTACTCTAAGACCTTCACTAATGCTTGTTGAACCACCAAAAACCTGGGCTGGGTTTATGAATTTTATACTGAAGATCATGAGGTGGACACACTCTGAAGCCATTGTAACTCCAACTTAAGAGCTGAATGTGTTCATATCTGTCATATTTTCATCTTCAATTAATGAGATTGATTAGCCAGTTGATGAAGTTTGGGGATTTCTGATTACTTTCTTTTCTCCTCACTTTTGAGCCATTTCAGCACCTACTTATTTTATATATGTCTACATACTTCTATACACACACACTCACCTACCCCAGGCTAGGGAAATAATAAGTACAGGAACTGAAAGAAGGTTCTTCGAAGTCTTTAGGAATAAGTCTGATAAAAAGACTTCAGGGAGAAAGGCTGAGACGTTTTGATTACCATGAAATTGAGGAATTTATTTTGAGAAGGTTTGAGAATATATTTTCCAGTTTGTGTGTTGTAACTGATAAGCAGACAATGGCTATAATAAAAAAAAAAAAAAGTTCATTTAGAGGTAAGAGAAGTACAGTCCTTACAACATTGAGAAACTTTGTGCATAATCTTGACTTCCAGACTTATTTGATATAGAACTAAAAACTAATTACCATTCATGAAGTGCCAGCAGAGCTTCTGGCTTATGATCATAGATGGAGTGTATTCTATATCAACATGGACAGGACATTTTCTGGAATCTTAGAGTAGTCAAGGCTTTCCCCGTAATTAAAGAAACATTATCATTATTGTTATCCTAATTAGCTACATTGTGTACTTGTACAGCACACACAAACACCCCATCTGGGGGAAGGAAAAGGCTTAACACTTCTACTATGTGTCTGGCACTTAGCCTAGCTCATTATATACTTTATTGCATTAAATTCTCAAAATAAAACAAAACAAAACCCAGTAACATCCATGGTGCCAAAACGTACTGAATTCCTTGAATGCCAGTGGGAAGGCCATTGTTCTCTACCAAGCTTACTTATTTTTTTCCTTTCTTCTATTCATTTGCCTTTATCTCTTCTTCCTGCTTTCTGTGTTCCTTTCTTCATTCTCCTCTCCTGGACTCCTTGGCCCTGGTTGCTGATACTTGTTCCTTTTCCTTCCCCTTCCCTGTGCTTTCCTCTCTGCATTCTGAAGTCTGCCAAAGTCTCCTTTAGCTCCACTGGTAACTTTTGTAGCTAAAACTGTTTCAGGCTTCTGGCATAAGTCAAACCACATTTGGCAAAATGTGTGTTTGGTATCTGGAAACTGGGTTATACTCATTCTGGAACAATTAACTAGATAATTGCTCTGGCATAAAGACAGCCTTGTACTATTCTTGTAATGAAATAGATAATTTTAACTGTAGCTCCACCTAATACTTCTAGGGAGTGCTAAAAAACATGGCCCATTCTAGTTTTAGATCAATTAAATGTCTCTGAAGCTTTTTTAATATGCTCTTTTACAGGAAGTTTACTGACCTTAATTACTGTGTTGTTTTTTGAGCCGGGAGTCCTTGGTCTCTCCTGAAATAAAAACCAAATGCTCTTTGAATTAAGTGTACATTGGAGGGGCAAAACCCATTCCTTTTCTTCCTTTAATTTTCTTTGGCCTGGATGTTTGATTGGTTTGTTCAGCACTTCAGATTAGTTGTGACATTGGAAAGAATTTTGGAAAGGAGGACGATGATGTTCCTGGTCTAATGCTGGTATTTATATCATTGACTGGTCACTCCAGCTGATGTACAATCAACTGCATAGTTACAGAGAACCCATCCTATGTTCTCAGCTTTGTACTGTTCTACAAATGAAAACAACTGTTCTACAAATTTCCCGAGAAATTTATCATGTAATTGGGGGATTTAGTGGATCCCACACACATAACGAGAACAAACTGTGCAAGAGAACTGGGGGTAACTTTTTTTTTTTTTTTTTTTTTAACATTAAAGGCTGCTGGTATTCACAAGAAACAAGAGCTGTGTGACTAAGGAAGGTTTCTTGAAGGATTTGGGTTGGAAATGAGCCCTAAAGAATGTAGCAAGTGAGTGAGAAAGAGGGTGTCCCAAGCAAAGAGTATGTTCCCTTGTGTCTTCTCCCACCTCCCACCTTTGTGATAAAACTAGGCAAACAAACCAATGAGGCAAAATAGATAAACCTTCAGGTTTTGGAATCAGATAATGTTGGTTTGGACTATTGTTACTACCTGGCTCTGTGACCTTTACCAAGTCTTAGGTCTATCATCTATAAAATAAAAGTGAAGATAGCACTTACATATGGGTCTCTACAAGGATTTCTTGAGGTTCTTTTCATTCACTCTGTTTTTTGTTGTTGATGTTGTTTTTGTTAATTTGTTTTAGCACTTAGTTCTAGATCCTCTGCTGGGCTTGGGGGATATAGAGGTAAATATATTGGATACATCTTTTTTCTCTGAAAACTTACAGTAGAGAAGACCAATGGAATTGAATAAAATAATTTGCACAGTTCCTGACTCATAGCAAATTTTATAGCAGTCTATATTGGTGCATTATCAGCTGCTCTTTTCAATAATCATAGTATCCCAAGTGGGGAATTATAAAATAGAAGAAATAATTCCAAGTCTTTCTGCCAATACAGCCAGTGGTACTATGCAAATTGAATATTCTGTACTGAGTCATTAAACCTCTTTAAAAGTGTCCCGTTATAGAGGATAATAATACGCTGTATATATAATGCACACACACACACACACACACACACAAACACAAACATATACAGTAATATTTTAGGTTGGACAACATTTCCTTGAGAATAGGAGTTTTGTCTTTACCTCTGCATAAGGACTAGAAAACTGTATAGCATAGAGAGGCTCCTCATCTTTTGAACGGTGATTAACTGCTACTTTCTTGACCTTCATGGCAAATAAAACTGATAAAGTTACCAATTTAGCCCCACTGGTAACAATCTTTGGCACTCAGGCAATGACACCTGGGGACATACCTCAATTTAGTATCTACTTAGTCTTAAACAATTTTGTTGTCTTGTTTGCATGTATTTTGTCTCCTCACCCCAGAAGTTATCAATGACTACTGACCCAGATTCCCAAAAAGCAGGAATCTGAATCCGATTCAGAGATGAGCATGCAGGAAGTATATTAGAAAGTGTGCTTGGGATCACACCTAAGGTAGAGAATGGAAGAAGGAAAGCAGAATTGGCCAGAAGGAAAAGTTGGGCTGAGGTATGGTTTCCCTGAAGTCCTTGACCAGCTCATGGGGAGCTGTGAACCTGGGAGATCCTTGGTTGTCCCAAGCTGGGGCAATGGCACCAGGCATTTATATGCCTGGGGCAATGTTGCCAGATATTTATATATCTCAAGGAAAGCTGTCCCAGGAGTAGGGCCCCGCCTTGGATGAGTTGGCTCTCTTTAGCCAAGGTAACTCCCTGAAAAAACTGGCAGAACAAGTCCCTTATTCCTCAAGGATATGGGTGGGGTGTCACAGCCTCCCCTACATACACACCCTTCTCTAAAAAGTGAAGTTAAGGTGGAATCTTTATACTCTACAATGATATTGCCAATGTCTGCATACAATAATCATGGAATTGGTATTCAGATACTCTTAGGTTCTCTGGAAGCCCCCATTACAACACAAACTTGACCTCATAGTGGGTCTCATTCTCTGAGATGTGTAGTTGTTGGGGTTACAGTCTGGGTGTTACCCGGATAATCCATTAGAAGACAATTCTTTTTCTCTGTATTTAGTTATATATACAGCTGAAACTTCAGCTCTCTTTTAAGAGATCTTTCTCTGGTCCTGAGTCAGCATTTGTTCATGAAAATGTTAGAGTTAAATTAGATAGTTGCCTGTCATTTACTATCTTCCCTATTACATGTATATTCTTCCTAATGTTGTTTACATTAGCAATAAAGAGCTCCTGGAAAGCAAAATGATGCTTTCGTTTCCATCGAGGACTGTTATCACTAGTTCAGTCATATTATAATACATTGCTGTACGGAGCTAAGCTAACGACTCCTCAAAACACTGTAATAAACTCAAAAATGATAGTTTATTCAGTTTTCAGTAACTATGAATTAAATCTCTCAGGAATGCATAAAATACAGGGCTTTCTAAGCTTACACTTAATTTGTTGCCATTTATCTGACATTTTAATTCCAATTCAGATGTTAATCTTATATTGTTTAAAAATTTGTTCTTTAATGTTTTTATACTTTTTAAAGGTAATAGAACTATAAGGTATGTGTGTGGGGGGGTGGTAACTGAGACATAAAAAACCCATTGCTATGCTAATTAAGTGTGTTATGTGAAACTTCATGCTTTTAGAGAGAAAACAAACAATACTGAAATTTATTTTCTTGGATAAAGGGTGTTTGTTAAAAATACATACCATGAGCTTTCTAGTTAGGTAAATTTTTGTCTTAATGTCTTGAAGGAAGTGTTTATTTGAAATTACTGGGGTGGGGGGACCCCACACAAAACAAAACATGATTGGCTGGTTACAGATTTAAGACTTATCATTTCTTATTTTCCATAGTTAAAAATAGGGCTGTTTTCAAACTTTGAGAATGAGTTTTACTCAAGTACAGTAATACAAGTTAAAGATTGATTTTTATTTTAATGAGCAAGGATTCTTACTCCCCTTCTCCCCACTTCCCATCCCCAACTAGTGTGTTATTTTCAATCTCCTCTGTACTTAAAAAAAACTCATGGAAAATTTCAAATCAATATAAAAGTATGAAGGTTAAGATAAAACCTGTCAAATAGAAAAGTATGAAGGATAAGATAAAACCTCTCAACTCTATATGAAAGTATGAAGAATAAAACTTCCATGTGTCCATTACACAATTTCATTAATTATTAATTCCTGTCCAATCTTGTTTTATTTTTACCTCACCCATTTTCCTCTGTCTTCACCAGATTATTTTAATGTTACATTATTTCATCTGTAAATCAATGAAATTTACGAGTAAGGATTCTTTAAAACAGATAACCACAGACCTATTACACTGTAAAATTAACTAACTTCCTAAGAACATCAGATACCCAGTAAGTGTTCAAGTTGTCTAAGTATGACACATTGTTATTTTACTTATTTCAAATCACCATTCAAATAAGACTCATGTTACAACTGGTTGCTATAGCTCTGAAGTCTCTTGCTAGGTACATTTCCTCTTTAATTTTGTTTCTTACAGTTTGTTTGAAGAACCCAGGTCATTCTGTATAATTTGCTACAGTCTGGATTTTGCTGATTGCTTTCCCATGTGTCAATTAATGTGTTGTGCTTTCCCCTCTATTTCCTACAATTTGGTAATGAGATCTTGAGAACTGATCAGATTTAGCTTTGTTTTTCACAAGAATACTTCAGCTAACATGTTTTACTTCCACCCAGAAGCATATAAAATCCAGTTAACTTTTTTTTAATGATGCTAACAGCCATTAATGATTATTGCCTAGATCTATTTTTTATGGTGTTATTTACTAAAATTCTGTCATTTCACTTCCTTTATTTTTATTAGCTGGAATACTTTAATAAAGAAATACTTCTCCATGTCAACTGTTGAGGTATCCTAATGTACAGTTTGTATACAGATTTCATTTTGCTTGATTCTTCTTATTTATTGGCTTTCAAAATAACAGATTGGTTCCTAATATCTTCTAGATACAATCAGTGAATTTATTATCTACCACATTTTGTACATTTATGTGTCAGCCTATTGTAATTGTTAAATGTGTTTATGTTCAGCTGTCCTTCCTCAGCCAATGGGAAACTCTTCAAACTAGTTTATGTATATGTTCTTTTGATGCTTCTATAATACTTGTTGGCAACTTCCTAATTTTTTGGTATGACAACAAACCCTAGGTTCATTTCATACACTTCATATACAGACCTGGAATCAGCAGTTTCTCCAGAATTCTGAGAAATGATATTAAAAATAACAATTTGGATTTTAGGGATTATTTGCTTCTTGCTAAAGTTCGTTGTTGCTATTGGTTCGGTCATTGTATTTAGGCTTTTTCAGTGAACAGCTTTGTTTGTCTTTGTAAATTAAATCATGAGTTCTTACTGATAGTCTCACTTTTAAGACCATAGGGTTTTTTTATTTAACTGCACTCATCTTGTATACCTTCTTTGTCTCATGCTGAAAATCTCTGTTCTCAAAGAAATCCATATAATTATTTATTTGCTTTATCCCATGATACACGGACATTTGACTCAGAATAAAATACAAACACTGCCACTGGCAATATGATTAATACACTTTAAGACTTTTTTGTGGTTCTTTTTATACTCCAGTTACATCTTCCCTGGAATATATAGTAAAAGTTACTGTATTTCAAAGTCATTTAAAATAGTTCCCTATTTTGCTACCAACTCAGTACACAGTTGGGTTTATTTGCTATGCTTTAGCTTTTTGGAATTTGCCTTTTAAAAACTATTAAAATTATGTACAGTATCTTCATTGTTTCAATATCCAATCTATAAACAGCGTATGTTCAGAGAGGTCGAGCTTCTCTTCTTGACCCCTTCTTTTCCTTCTCTTCCCTGAGGGGAATACTGTGAGAAATCCTTGAACCTTCAATCAAAAATTTTTTTTTCCTTTGGTACTTACGAAGGTTTTAGTCTAATGATTTTATATTAATATCCTTCTACACTAACCATTACTCTTTTCTTTCTGGATGTTGTCTTTTGGTTCCCTACCAGCACAACTGGAAGTAGATAATGACCTATATCCTTCTCCTCATTGTCTCTTGGCCTTTATTTTAAACCATTATGCTTCCAGTTAATAATCATAAGGTAATGATTAATTTTGATCTACTTTTCATTTATTCCTCATTTATTCCTTTTTTTTTTTAGATATATGTATATAAGAATGTAGAGCTATTACACACTAAGATTTCTATATAAACACCAGTTAGCTTTAGTTGTTCAGGCACACATTTGGTGTCCATCACTAGTCCTAAGTCATTGCCCCTCTATTTTTCTTACCAGTCCATTCTGAAGAAGAGTTATAGGCATAATATTCTTGGAATTCCTGAAATCGAACAAAATTTTATTATGGCTTTTATACCTGAAGGCATTTGTGCTAAATATTAAGTCATTCTCTCACATTTCCTTCCATGTTTCCTAGTTATTAGGTAGTCTTCTGTCATGAAATGTTTCTGAAGACAAATTGATGACCATCTCCTCCTTTTCTATTAGTAACTTTGTCTTCCTGCCTGGCTGCCTCATGGATTCTGTTTTTGTTTGTTTTTCTTAAGATTCATCAATTAGTGTATTTTTCTGTGTTGGTGGTTCTGGTTGTAATTCAAACTTCGTGTGTGTGGTTTTTTTAATATTTTTGAGAGAGAGGAGAAAGGAGAGAGAGAATGAACAAGTGGTGGAGGGGGAGAAGGGGAGACAGAATCTGAAGCAGGCTCCAGGCTCTGAGCTGTCAGTACAGAACCTGACATGGGGCTTGAACCCACAGACTGTGAGATCATGACCTGAGCTGAAGTCAGACGCTTAACCAACTGAGCCTCCCAGGTGCCCTATCCAAGTTTTTTATTTCAAAGTTGATTGAATTAAAATTTAAATTTCAATATGTTGTGTTATTATTGAATATGTTGCAACTTCTTTACTTTGGTTTTCCCTATTTCTGTCTTTATCCCTTGAATCTTTTATACATCTTCATTTCTTTTAATTTTTAGGACTTTTTTCCTTTTCTGTGCTATTTATCTTAATATATTATCCCCAGTATTCATTTACTTTTGTGTTTCATCTATTTCTGAAATATGTTTCATAATTTTCTTGTTTTTTTGAACTGTCAAGTATTTTTTTTTCCTATTCTAAATTGGGAGGGTTTTCTGTATCAGATTTGTCTTTTTATTTTCTTAATTTCTTTGCTTATTTTCTTTGCTTAATTCCTTTGCTTATTATATTATCATTTTTATCTCTTCAGGTTTTTTCTTTATCATGTGCATTCATTTGTTTATAGGATCATTATTCCAGACCTTGATATATTAAACAGAAATTTTGCAAGGGGTTTTATCATAATCCTTTTCGGTTATTCATGTTCAAATGTGACCATTTTTCCTGTTAGTGTGAAATGATGAATCAGGATAACTTTCCTCAGAGCTTCAGAATTAGCTACTTGCACAAAGTGTTGAAGCTTATGACCTTGTATTTAGTGTAGTACAGAAGCCATCTTTCTCATCTTCACGTTTATATGGACCTTCCTTTTTTTCCTCTGTTCCTTTCTGGTTCAGTTTGGATTCTATTGCCAATAGTTTTTCCTCAGTGTAGACTTTTGTTCTAGAAGCAAGCTTCAGCTGGTTTCCAGAGTTAAAAGGCCCAGAATCATTCTACCAACATCTGACCTTATTATTTCTTCTATTACCCTATGAATTAGAGCCCATAAACTTTGCTGCCATTTTTGGCTACTGTCCTTTGTGTGGCCTTACGGAGTATTCTGGTTTGTACAGGGTTTTCTGCATCTTAAGATCATCCAATGGCCTCCTGCTTTTTGTTTTCTCAAAGTTGGAGATCCTATAAGGGTCACATTGCCATTGGTGTCTTCTCTCTGCCAGTTTGTGCTTTCAGACTTTGGGGACTCCTCACAGCTACGCTGTTTCAGAAGTATTTTGTGAGATTGGGGTTTTGCTATTCCTAGTTGCTCTGTCAGTTATAGAAGGTGGTGTGATTCAGACACCCAAAAACCTTCCGTCAATCACTTTCTCAAGCCAGTATTTCAAATCTACGTTCATTTCAACATTTCCAAGCTAGAAAAACTATACAGAAACTTGACATCAGAGGCTGTATAACTCAGTGTTTTATTAGATAAATTGATATTACATTTCAATTTCCATTTTCTATAAAAAAAACTTCCGTAAGTCTAGTGTTCTAGGAAGAAATAATGTATGATGATTGTGCATTTTAGCAGTGGTGAATGGGAAACATGGACAATAAAGTTAGACTTAGATTTGGCCCTCATCAGTATCACTGAGTAGTTTACCATTCATTACCTTTCTGAGCCTCTGTTTCAGTGCTGAGCTCCTAGTTAGTAACCAACTAATAAACTTTATGAATGAATAATTGAATTTATTTGAGCCCTGGTAGCTTCCTTGAATTATTTCGTGAGTTAATTTGAGAATAACAAAGACTATGTGTACAAATGCCTTACACATCCTTCTTACCTTCTTTTTCTCCTGAAGACTCCTAATGACAAATGAGGATGTTCTTATATGAAGGCATGCATGTGTTTGTATAAAGGGCACATGTGTGCATGATGCCATGGGTTTGTGTGAGGGCTTGTGTGAGGGCATGTGCATATATGTACAACACTCCACTCCCTAATACTAAAGATCTACATTCATCATAGCTTTTACATGGTGATATTTAAGTGAATTCTAGAGTTAAAAGGGGCTAGAAATAACCTTTGGTGACTGACTTAGTTATATTTAAAATTGCTGACGATCCCAGTTCTGTTATGGGGGATCGTGGTTTGATTCCTAGTAGATTATCATTTGACCTGAGAAAAATCTCAGACAAAATCAACAAGGCTTGGAAATAGCAAAGACACTTCATGAGGCTTTTGGTGCAGGCTTAGGTGGAGCAATGATAAGACTGGTGATTAGGAACAAGCAGAAGGAAAAAAAATTCCAATTTTTAGAAAAGATCAACACAACAATCTAAAAAATGAAAGCTGACAGGCAATTGATGGCTGCACTTTACTTCCACTAACCATAAAGGCAATAAAACTGGATGGAGAAAAACAACTGATGAATGCCCAGGCTTTGCCTCCTAAAGAGAGCAATCCACTTAATAGAAGCCAGAAATGTCCTTTCACTTTCTCAGTATTAGTTTCTAGATTCATAGACCAGGTTTGGATCAAGCAAAAGCTGGGCAAACTGTTGATGGTAAAAATGGTGCTTCTTAAAGTAACAGATCACTGTCCTTAGCTCTGTGTCTCAGCCTTTCTTACATCCCTTTGGAGATTAATTTCAGTAAATGAATGGGACAGAGAAGTAGGGGCGATTGGTGATTGCTTGAGCATTGTGGCAGCTATAAACAACTCAGCTACAGTGCTATAGGTGGGGGCTAAAGTAATAAGAATTTTCAGTTTCAAGGTTTTAGAGATCCAGAAAATAGACATGGAGAAGATTATACATAGCATAGCAGAAATAGAAATACATAGATAAATTCTTGATGAATACTAGAAATTGAAAAACAGTGTGGGTCCATAAGCTTGCCTCTGACTTTAAGTCCGAGAAATAAGCTACAAACACCTAAGTAGGAATTGATCACCATCATGGTAAATTGTCTATCTTTTGGCAAATGTTGAGTGTCAATAGAGTTCTTTTCATGTAGAGGTAAGTAAATACAGAGCAACTTGTGCATATAAAAATAGTAACAACAAAACTGCAGAATAAGAGAATGGTAATATCCTCTCGACTACTTACAAGAAGAACACACAACTGAAAATGATTTACAGAATCTGTGCAAGAACTAGAAATACAACATCAAAATGTTGTTCTGCTTCTTCAAGAGTGTATTGGAAGGAGAGAAGACATTTTGGTGAAAAGTTAGAATGTAAACCTACACTGGAAATAGTACATACTGGAATGACACTGTAGAGAATAAAATCAGTAATAACAAATGTAAAGTTCTCTATGAATACAAAGTACAAGCAGATTAATGTCATGACAATAATAGTCTAGAACTTACAGGTGTTTGTGAATTAGACATTAAAATATTTAAAAAATACAATTAGATACTGTCAGCTAAACAAAATATTTGAGAAAGTAGATTTGAAAAACTTCCCATATTGATGTAAAAAGAAAGATTCACATCTAAGCCTTTTCCACTAAAAGCTTTTAAGAAGGATAAACAGAAAAGAAAGTTTAATCACTCATGAAGTCAGGGTAAAGAATTATTGCTTACAAAGAAATCAGGTGGACCTGAGACTGCTCTTCTATAGCATAAAATACGTAGTAATAAGTAGGTCAGGATTTGGGGTGGGTGGGGACATCTTTGTGGGAGGTGTGGCCTAACCTGTAGTGATTGTCCTTTATATGGAAAGCAAAAGAGTCTATAAGGTATGGAATGACTCAGAAGAGAAGACACGTTATCTAATGTTCTTCTTGATGAAGACTACTGAACATGATTACTCAAATTAATAACTTGAGTATGAAGATATCAAGCTCAAGTGATTGTTTACTTTATACAGAATTAACATACCTAAAGTGTTGTCAGATTACTTCTGTAATCTAGATCCAAACCTGAGGCCCATAATATTTTGCTAAATCCTTCCTCTCTTATTGTACACTTTTCCCTATAGTAGAAAAAAAGTCTTTCAAGTTAAGCACTAAATCAGATCAGTTATTCCACAGTTAAGGTGTAATCTCCTATGTTTGAAGACCATCTAAAATAACCTAGATCTAACTATATACAGAAATATATAAATTGGTAAGTATATGCACAAATTCTTAAATATCTATACACTGATATAGGCATCATTATAACTAGGGCTCCTACATGGAGTTAAATGGTTGTGCCCTACACAAATGTGATGAAATGGGTAGGAATGGACAGAAATTTGGCCGTGGTCGTGGTCTTCCTCAAGGAACACCCTAGCCCAAAGCTATGTCTGCTTAAGGGCAAACAGCTCTTTTCTTGATGGGCATTCCAGGTCTTGTGCCTACAGTGCTGCACAACTTTCTAGTTCTCAAGAAGGCACCATATAGACTACAAGTGTAATCTGTAGCGAGATTTACTAAAACATCTGCTTCTCTCCCCCATACAGAAGTTGTGTGGAATATAAAAGGCCATTTTAATTACCAAAGACCTTGAGTAATGACTTTCTAATCTTTATACTGAATGACCTGGGTCCTACTTTTTAATTAAAACTAGTAAACCAGTGGCAGACTCTTATCTACAGCAAAACTGTCATCATATCCTAGTCCATCTAAACCCAATAACTATTTGTGAGATAATGATACTTAAAAATTACTACTACTGGTACCCGCACACGTGATGCAAATAAGCTCTTGCTTAGGTAAGGAATTCTGTGAGATTTAAACCCTCCAATCTTACTTGACAGATAAAAGAGAAATTTAAAGAAATGGAAGGAGATGGGGCTAAAACCACAAGAGCAATGCTGACCTAGAGGGAAGATCTGTAAGGAAATCAAAGTATCACTGGTTCTTCTATCAGATAAAGTTCTCGAATCACTTTGCTCAAATTTTACATAAAAGTCAATCTGTGTAATTTTATGGTACATCAATATAAAATCACATGCCATAAGATTAGAACTCACATATTTTCAGAACAAAAAGGTTAGCAGTAATTTCATCGATGTGTTAATTTCCAAGGGGTGAGACTATTGGTAATTTTATTTTTCCTCTGCACTTTTAACATGCTGTAAATTTATAGACAATTTCAAACAATATGAACTAATTACTTAAGTTAAAATTGTTTTAAAAAAAATTTGTGGCAAGACTGTAGAAATAGAGAAAATCCCATTATGTATAGCAGATTTCAATATTCTAGGACCAAGACTGGCCTATTGTTATTTATACAGCAGTTAGCTTATTAGAATTCTAATTGTTCAATTGTACAATTCTAATTATGATGGCTCATAACCACAGAGAAATCCTACAGGAAATGAAGCCCTTGTGCAGATGCTGTCTTTATAAAAAAAAATAGCGAAGGTAGTTTTTGAGGTTTAATTTAGTTTGCCACTTTACACACTAGATCACATTGTCATCTGAATTTCTTGGAATCCTACTTTGTCTTTAATGTTTTTTTTTCCCTACATCTAAACAGAAAAGTTTTCTAAGTATTGCCTATTAATCCTTGAATTTTGCAATAAAAATTAACAATTTTTATCTCCAGTGTAGGTGAGCCAACTGATAGTTTAAAAGCTTTGCCTCAGTCAATGGAAATGCGGAGGAGGGGCTTTTTATTCTCCAGCCAATAACCATGTCAATAATGTGCCTGAAGAGGGGAAACCTGGCTCAGTTGGTTAAGCATCTAACTCTTGGTTTGGGCTCAGGTCATGATCTCACAGTTGGTCAGTTTGGGCCCTGTGCTGACAGTGTGGAGCCTGCTTAGGATTCTCTCCCTCTGCTCCTCTCTTTCTCTCTCAAAATAAATAAACTTAAAAAAATAATAGTGTGCCTGAAGAGACAATCTGGAAAAAGTTTTTTCTTAAATTCGTTTTTTAGATCCCCAGGGACAGACTTACTCAAGTCTTAAGAGGCTATCACTAGTGAGGCTTTATGCCTGCCTGAGAGGTCCTTAACATTCCTGTTAGCTTGACTACACTTCAGCAGTCTGCTTCTTGACTTCCATTAGGTCCCTGACTTCGATTTTATTAAAGCATTGACTTTGGAAAACTTGTAAATTCTTTCTCTGTTTCTTTGAGATGTAAATACTCTCCCAGAGCAGGAATGTCATTCTCAAAGACCTGAGAGCTATCCCTCTGAAATGCAGTCATCAAGAAAGAAAGACTGTGCTCCTATTTCTCAGTCTGTGTGGGAAGGAAAGAGCCTAACTTCACCAGGTACCAATTAGGAAACACAGATGGCCTGATCACATTGACCAAGCCTCCCTTTCACTTCCTTCAGTACTTTTTCCACCAACCCATTTTCTCCTTCCTTTTACTTCAGCATTGAGTTCAATCTCTTTATCTGTGGCAATGGTATTGAATAAAGTTATCCTTGCCTGTTTTAACTCTGCAGTGCAATTTTCCTTATACATACTGTATAATGATATTTGTTGAGTTAGATTATTACATCAGAAAATACCAAATCTGGGGCACCTGGATGGCTCAGTCAGTAAAGTGTCTGACATCAACTCAGATCATGATCTTTGTAGTTTGAGTTCAAGCCCCATGTAGGGCTCTGTGTTGACAGCTCAGAGCCTGGAGCTGCTTCAGATTCAGTGTCTCCCTCACTCTCTTTCTGCCCCTCCCCTGCTCGCTCTCTATCTTTCAAAATAAAAACAAAACATTAAAGAAAGAAAGAAAATATCTAAGACTCCAACTACTCTCTGGTTTAGATAGCCTTGAAAAACCATATGCTCCAAGAAGCCAAGAGGGAAGGGGGTAAGAGTTGATGTGACACCAGTACCTTCCATTTCTTCCTTCAATGTTAATATCATATTTCTGTTGAGAAGAGTTTAATTATGGTTTTTTCAAACATTAAAATGAGAAGTTTAGTTAAACACATTTAAAATTTTTTTATATGTTTGAGAGAGTGAAAGCCTGAGGAGGAGAGGGTGAGAGAGAGAGAGAGAGAGAGAGAGAGAATCCCAAGCAGGCTCTTCACTGTCAGTGCAGAGCCCAGGGTGGGGCTCTATCCCAGGAACTGTGAGAAATCAAGAGTCAGACACCTAACTGAGCCATGGAGGTGCCCCTACTCACAGTTTCATGTGTCTACTGCATGTGCGGTATTGAAGAAAGTTACTTCAGGACATTTACGAATCAAGCCCTTTCAACCTAAATGTCACCTGGCAGGGCTCTTACAGTATAGTTTGGGCTACAATTTCCTCTGTTTCAAGTTTCAGCATCCTCTCTCTTGAGATTTTTCTTTTTGCCACTTTTAATCTTTTGGTAAATCTCAGCAGTGATGGGAGGTAAAGTGTGAGCTCAGTAGTCCATTTTGAATGGAAACCTGAGCACTTTATTTGGATTCATCCCTTTGATGGCCTTGTTTTTTTGGCTCTTGGTCATTTCTTATAAGTGCTATATGGTTTATTGCTCTACCCATGTTTTTATAGCTTTAAGTTTAGTAACTTTCCCCAAGTTTTTATGTGGGGTCTTGAACTTATTCCTAAAGGACTATCACTTTATTTTTAAATGGTGATACCTATTCTTTGAAAAATAGAAGTGGGCAGAACATGGGGAAGGGAGATTCAACTAGAGGCTTGTTGCAGTGTTGGGTAATTATGTGTTGTACTTGTCACTAAATCTGTTTCCTTTAACTGGGGATACACTTCTTAATTTTCCCTTGTGGGTTCCAGTGGAGCCTTGTAAATTATGAGGTCTCTAAATTACATTTGTGACAACCTAGAACCTGTTCCATCTCCTTCTGTTACTGCACTTGCCCCCTTGTGGTCTCCTTCCACTGGAAGGCAGGGTTGTAGATAAAAATGTCTTTTCAGTGGGTTTTCTTTTATCTTCTTCTCCCTTGCTATTCAGTGATGTCAGACCTATTCTCCAAAATGACATACTCACTTCCAAATGACCACTGTATACATACCTACTAGGAGTGACACATAAGGAATTCAAGGAGGTATGTGTTGGTAATTAACCTGGCCTTTTACTTCTCCCCAGATTTTGCTTTCTAGGACTAGTGAGTTCCATAAATTGTAGTTTAGAATTATGGTAGGCCTTCTGATTCATTTGAGAAGTTTTTCTATTTTTCATTCTGTGGTGCTTTTTGGTTGAGCATTGAGAGGAAAATGGGAAATAAAATAGATTATGCCTATGTTACCAAAATTTGCAATTGTGATTTTTAGTTGTGAAATTGTCCATCTCCCCTTCTAGACTCGAAGTAAGCCGTAAGAGAACAAGGACCTGTGTGTCTTCGCATATTTGACTCCGGCAATGCTTCTTCTAGGCTCCGTATTTGATTAGTTATCAATCCTAGCTTATGAGATTCTGGTGGATCTATTCTCTGTGATGGTTTCTATGCCCCTTTATAGGTCCTTTTATAAGGTCTAACTTTGGTCCAAGACAACCATGAACATTTGTGCCGTGGGTGGCTAAGTCAGCATATTCTCAGTGCTTCTACAGCTACACTTCCCCTTTAGAGTCTCCCAGGGTGGAATTAAACAGCAAACACTCCATTTCAGTCTATCTCTGTGGTTCTCCTGGAGCTCCCTAATTTGACTTAAGTGAGTGGGAGGGAATCTCTTTTTGAAGTAGCAGGAATGGCTTGACCATGCACTGCTAGCTCTTTAAAATCTGCATACACACACACACACACACACACACACACACACACACACACACACACAGTCTATATGTTTCTAGACAAATTAATCTAATATATAAAGCTCTAATATATTTCTTTATAATTTCTCTCTATAAATATGAAGTATGCCATTTTATATAACAAAATATACATTTATATATAATCTCTGTGCATATATATACTTAGATACATTTTAACTAAGGTTTATGAGGTAACACATAAATTTACATAATGTATAATCTTACTCTATATTGTATGCTATGTATTACATGCTACATCCTTCCTATATTCTACTTATATAGTATATTATATATTTAGTATACTATTATGTAGTATATTTCAAACTGTACATGTATACTAATATTTAACATGTGTTAGGTATATCTATCATATAATCTATATTATACATATAAATTATATAGCCTTTCTACATAGATTATATTATCTTTGTTAAATTATTTATCATCTACCTGTATTTTTATCTTGTTGAACTACTTGAGATTAATGTACAGACATCATGACACTTTATCCTAAATACTTGATGTATATCTCCTATCTACAGGATGCTCTCCTACATCTCAGAAAACAATATTCACACATGAAATTTAACATTTATATGGTATTGTTATATAAATTAACATTTTAAAATACCCAATAACATTCTTCACAGCTGTGCTTTAAAAAAAAATCAGGATATGATAAAAAAAAAAAAACACCTGTTGAATTTAGTTGTCAGATCACTTTTCATCCTTAATTTAGAACTGTTTGCCTCCCTCCCTGCTCCTTACCCTTTTTAATTCTTTTAAGACTTTGACATTTCTGAAGGCCAGTTGTCTGGATTTGCCTTAGCATTTTCTAATGTTACGCTTCAAGTAAACCTTTTGAAATGAGCTGTACATAGATAACTGGGTGTGCCATCTGTAACATCACCCTAGGAGAAATGTGATATTATTAAATATGCTCCATTAGCTGATTTGTTAAGGTGGCACCTACTAGATCTCTCTATTGTGCAATTATTTTTCCCTTTATAAATGAGTAGTAATCTGATAGTTTATACTTCAGACTGTTAATATCCTGATCTCTAATCAGCTTTCACCTAAATGTTTTAACATCCACCAATCATTCTGGTCTGCATTAATTATTAGAGTGGTGGTTGCAGAATGAAGTCCATTCTTTTTCTTTTTTTTTTTTTTTTTTTTTTTTTTTTTCCATGAGTAATTTAGCCTTTGGATGGTGGGCATTTTAGCACCTTTTTCTAGGTTTTAGCTTTTGGTACATTAGCCGAAACTGATACATATAGAGTTCAGAATAGCATCCTGATATGAATTATTGTTAATATTTTGTCAGAGCAGAGATTTCTGCTGTTCTTATTATAAACACTTCAGGGCTTAGTACATTTCCTTCAGAATGGTAATTGCCCCCTAAACTGTATTAATTAGTTTGATTAAATGTGAGAAATGTTGTGTATGTATGAATATATATCTTTGCATTAGAATTTTGGACTGAGCCTATATGATCAAAAACGCTAGATTAAAATAATACATACATTGGGGCACTTGAGTGGCTCAGTTGGCTAAGTGTCTGACTCTTGATTTCAGCTCAAGAGATCAAGCCCTACATCAGGCTCAGGCTGACAGCACAGAGCCTGCTCAGGATTCTCATTCTCTCTCCACCCCTCCCTCTGCTCTCACTCTTGCTCTCTCAAAAATAAATATTAAAAAAAAAAAAAAAAAAACATAGAAATTCGGAATTTTAAAGAGCTTACTGGGTTGTGTCTAAAATATTTGACACTTGGGAGGTTGTATACTATACTGGTTAAATGTAGGTTTTAGACTTAAACATTTGTCTGACCTTAAGCATAATCCTTAAAATTTATATATCTAGTTTCTATAATATTTTCCTTCTTTCTTTTTTTTTAAGTAGGCTGTATGCCCAGT
Organism: Panthera uncia; assembly: GCF_023721935.1. Lineage (NCBI taxonomy): Eukaryota > Metazoa > Chordata > Mammalia > Carnivora > Felidae > Panthera > Panthera uncia. Next base: position 124,150,415 of record NC_064816.1, read on the forward strand.
GTGAGGCTTGAACTCATGACCCTCAGATCAAGAGTTGCATGCTCCACTGACTGAGCCAGCCAGGAACCCTAAATTTCTATACTCTTTGAAATGGGACTAATAGTGCCTACATTTCTGATAAGTCTTAAGGTAAAATGACATAAAGAAGAAATCTTTTGGCATAATGCCTGACGCAAAGCCATGCCTTGAAACACGACACGTGATAAATGTTAGCTAGTACTATTTTTGCTCCTGAATTATAATAACAAAAATGGCGCCGTTGAACATATTAATTATGTATGCTTTGAGTGCATACACCTGCTATATCCAATAAACAAGTGAAATAAATACTAAATGCCAAAATTTGACATTATCTGTTGGTTCTTCTGTGATGTGGATATTTGTAAATATTCTTTATGAGCTTTGTTTATAGCAGATATTTATAAATTTTAAAAAAACATGGTAGATTTCAAAAAACACAGTTTATACTTTCTCAAGTCATGACATGGAATTTTTTCAAACACCTTTCTAGAGAGACAAATGCGGTTGTTTGGGGCTTATTTTCCCAAACACGGTGTCTAGTTTTGTTTGGTAACTTCATATCTCATGATGCCTTCTTTAGTTTCCAGACAAGATTGCCCCAGTAAGGTCTGTTCCTTGACTGTCCTTATTTATCTGTTTCTTTTTTTTCTAATTTTTTTAACATTTATTTATTTTTGAGAAACAGAGTGAGACAAAGCGTGAGTGGGTGAGGGGCAGAGAGAGAAGGAGACACAGAATCTGAACCAGGTTCCAGGCTCTGAGCAAACAGCACAAAGCCTAATGCAGAGCTCGAACCCACAAACTGGGAGATAATGACCTGAGCTGAAGTCGGACGCTCAACCAACTGAGCCATCCAGATGCCCCTCTTTTTGTTTCTTACGAAGACATCTAGATTCACTTTATCTTTCTTCCAGGAACCCAGCACTCACAATTTTCTATGGTTCTTTTTTTTCTATCTTGTCAAGCTGTGGATACTGTTCTCTGAAAAGTTAACACAAAGTCCATCTGGTATCTCATAACAGCATGCCTTTGGTCCATTTTCATTTTATCATAAATTATCTTATGATGCACAGAGTCCTTGTAGTGTTAAATTGAAACAAACTTTCTGAAGCCCATCCTTGGTTGTCTGCTCTTAATGGTTTTGCCTTTACTTTGAACAGGTTAAGTGCACCGTAGAGCAAAATGAGCTGTGAAGCCATGGAATTTTTAATGGCTCCTAATGTAATAAAAAGACTTCACTATGAAAGACTTAAATGGTAATATTTATACAAATCTTATCTAATTTAGGCTGGCTTCTCAGGCTAGAGAACCTTCACAAATCATCCTCACCTCCCTGTTTTTCATTCAGGATGAAAAAAAAAGTCTTCAGAGACTAGGGTGGCCATGGAAAATGAACACTGATGATCCACCTAGAAATCAAAAAAAAATAGGAAGAAGGAGGTACTGAAGGCAAATGACATTTAATTGGCTTTCTCTATTCATATTGATTTTTGGGGAAACCATGACTCTATGTGGATAATGTAAACAAACATTTTGGAAAGGAGTATGGTGGTACATGTGCATGGTATGTTTGTGGGCACAACAGGATATTAATATATAGATAATTCTGTGCCCCAACACATTTTTTATTTTTTTCTGTGATTCATAGACACCTGAACTAAATTATATGTATTACAGAATTTATATTATCAACTGTACATCTTCTTAAGCTTGTTCTTGAGAGTACAAAACATTCTAACTTTAGCATTTCTAACATGATGCTGGCTGTCTGCTGTATAAACCCAAGGTAAGGCTGCCTATGAATGGGTCAATGAACGGGTAATATTGGATCATGCTGAAGATCTTGGTTCTACTATATTTGAAGTATTTCTTATCCTAAGGCAATAAAATTCTACTAGAGGAGTCTGTATGTGATTTGTGAACTTGGGAGCTTGAAGTCCTCTCTTCCATTAAGTTGTTTTGATAGCAAGTCTCAGTGTTGGGTGGAAAACTGTGTAGATTTTTTTGCCAAACTATTTCTGACAGAAGTATGGTTGTCCATCCTGAGACTGTGGTTTTGCTTAAGTTTTCTATGCTAAAATGCCTCCATGTGGACAGTGATCCGAGAACAATTATCAATCACCTTATGTGTAGGAGCACCTGAGTGGTCAGACAGGGATAGCCATCTTGGCTAGGCTTTTCAAACTGCCTTGATTTGAGCCTTGGGGAAGAAGAGAAAGGAGGGTGATTAAAGGCTAGAGTTAGGGAGAGTTTGGACCCAGCATGGGAGCAGAAACATTAGGTGGGTAGCACATTGGTGGCAGTGTTCTTATCTTTATACATAAACCCAACCCTGAAGGCAAGCAAAGATTTGCTGTTCAGAGTGGCAGATAGGAACCTAATAAATTGCTCATGCCCTCACTCTATTGAGTCTCTCTAGCTCAGATGTTTGGGTCTCTTGAACTGATCTGGTACTAGTTTATTTCTCTCCTTCCAGCCAGTTTTCATGTATGACTTGTTCTATACTTACTGTGCTTGTCACTCCAGCCTCAAAATTTCGTCCTCTTGCTCTTCCTTCTCTTGCCATTCTGTATATCCCAATCTCAGTCCACTGTAAACCCCACGTCAGTGCCCAGCTAGGCCACTCTCTGTTGTTCCCCTATAAGGATGTGTGATAGTGGGTGGTAAAAGTTGGGACAGATGTCCATTCAGTCATACACCTTATTTTCCTGTACAGCCAGAAATTGGCACTACTTGCATTTACATTTTCAGAACTATGAAGAAGACTCGTGCCACTTGTTGCCTTAATTTGGAGAGCAAGATGGAGGGACATCTTGAACATGAGCAATGAGTTTTCTAAAAATAGTGGTAATCCCTGCCTGTCTTGAGTAATTTTTGGTAGGGTCTAGTGATAGTATTTATGCTATGTTACATTAAAACTTATGAATTAATTTATAATATTGCCAAAGCTAATGGGCTCTCTTTGGCTCATTTCTTGGTTAACATCACATTCCATTCCTGAGAGTTTTCTCTTGGCTTTTGTGATCATACTTCCATATTTTCTCCTATTGTACCTCCTTTGTTAGTCTCTTTGCTAGCTTCTTTCCTCCTGAAACTTAAAGTATTGTAGGGGCTTTGGGTATGGTCCTAGCCTCTCTTCTATGTATTCTTTCTCCATATATCATCACATCCTTTCTATATGCTCATGGCTCACAAATTTATGTCTCCAGATCACATTGCACCCTTCAGGCTTAGCTTAAAACCAGAGTCTACCAATTTTTCTCTTTCCCATCCACATCTTGTCCATGAGAAAGTCTCACCATTTGTCTGCATGTTTCCTCCTCTTCTATCCCAAACCCCATCATCTTTCCCCTAAATTGCTGTAAGTTTAGCATATATTCTTCCTTTTATGCTTCATGACGTTTAAGGGGCACCTGGGTGTCTCAGTTGGTTGAGCATCCAACTCTTGATTTCAGCTAAGGTCATGATCTTGGGGTCATGGAATCGAGCCCTGCATCAGGCTTTGCACTGAGTGTGGAGCCTGCTTAAGATTCTCTCTCTCTGTCCCTCTACCGCTCTCCCCTGCTCACACACACACTCTTCCTAAAAAATAAAAATAAATAAAAACAATTAATGAAAAAATGATGCTTTGTGACCTTTAGTAATCCAATATCCACAAGAAAATCAGTGATGCAAAAAATGCATTTAGATAGATAAGTGCTTCTCAAATCGTTTAACTGGCTTATTGTACTTAGAACAAAATAGATGGTCTATAAGGCTATGATCTGACTCCTGCCTACCTCATTAGTCACATGTTTATAATATTTGCTGTTTTGTAAACTGGCCCCTTTATACAGAAAATAAGGACAGACCAAAGGAAGAGGCAGACCACTTCAGGCTGGTTCATGACAGGTTTAATAAGCAAGGGAACTTGTGAGGCTTGTTCTTGGGCAACTGCAAGAAAAATAGATCTCTGCACCTGCCTGCTAGAATATTAAAGTTCATATAGGGACCTTAATTGGGTTTAGTCACCTATATCACGCACATGGTCTTAACACCACCTTACTCTCTCAAAGCTGTGTCCTTGGAACAGCTCCCACTGTGAGAACAGTAGGCAGAGTGTACATCCCAAGGACAGGGAAGAGGGTGAAGAGCCTCTCATTGCCTAGTCCAGCTCTCACGTCAACCAACCGTCAGGTCTTCTCAATGACCTCCAATAACTAATTTAACTCACTACTATCTAGGTGTACTGCTCTCCTTTCCAACTTTTAATTCCACTAAGCTCTTTTATGCTTCATTCTTTGCATATTTACAATTCCTTCTCTTTTAAATTTCTTTAAATTTTTTAAATATTTATTTATTTTTGAGAGAGACAGAGTGTGAGCGGGGTAGGAGCAGAGAGAGAGGAAGACAGAGAATCTGAAGCAAGCTCTAGGCTCTGAGTTGTCAGCACAGAGCCTGACCCGAGGCTCAAATTCAAGAGCCACGAGATTATGACATGAGCCAAAGTCAGACGCTTAACCAACTGAGCTACCCAGGCACCCTATCAATTCCTTCTCTTTGGAAGGCATGACTTTTGGCTTGGTACCCTGTTGTTTCTCATTCATCCTTCAGATGTGTCCAGTTTACCTGAAGTCTACCTCTAACCAGATATTGTCTACCTCTATCACCAGCCTTTTTATAGCTTTCATATTTATCATGATCTGTAATTACCTAATTATTGTTTATTTTCCTTTCCTTCCTCTCCACTGCCCCCACCTCTCCAGAATGTAAACTCTGTGGGCACAGGTTGTTTGTCTGCCTAGCTCTCATCAGTATCCCTAGAGATCAGCACTTCCTGGCACATAAAAAATGCTCAATAAAATTTTGGTAAATGAATGCACAGAAGGATATGTATAGCCACATCTGGCATCTAAAGGATGACAGTACATTCTTTTATTCATTCAAGTAAAGCTTGTCTTTCTTTTTTTAGGAGTGGGTATTAAGAGAGTATTAGAAAACAGAGGGTCCATGGAGCTCTTTGTCATGCTGAAATAGATGATAGTCTAAATATATTTGGAAGCCTCTGTATAAGGGTTTTCTTAATCATCTGTATGGCAGGTTTAACCATGAAAATAAAATTCTTGGCTTAGTAGAACCTGAAACAAAGCTAGTTTTTCATGTACTGCTTCCAGATCAGGATTCAGCTGCAAGAAAATAATGAACAGAGTTAATGAGTTAACAGTTAAGCCAAACTGTGTGAACGCCAAGCATAAACACCTAGCCCAGGTTGTCTGTAAATCTGAAATCAAAAACACCCTGAAAAGTAAAGTTGTGTTGAAAGTCTATAGCAAACTCTTTTTTTGCAGCAAACCCTGATTTGAACGTAAATGGGGCAATTTCAAGTCTTTAGCTCCAAATTGATATTTCCCTGGATAAATTGTAATGTTTTCAGTTAATGTGGTATTTGCAGCTCATGTGCATGAAGATCCACATCTCTGGGGTGCTTTGAGTAGCTTTCAGAATGATAGTCCATGCATTCTGGGCTGGACTTAGAGTGGTTCTTTTGTGGTGTTCCAGAATTATGTCAATGGATTCAAAATACATCCAACTTCTTTTCATCACTTATTATATAGGTAAGCACCTGTTAAGGTGTGGGGACATGTTTTTATCCAGGAAATTAAAACCTAGAAGCTTCTGATTATAATTTATTTGGAGGAGGAAAACAAGTTTGTTTTTTAGTAAGTGATAGTCAATATTATAGAAGAGATTGCAGCAGATAGAGAGGTGGTAGCACCCAGAATAAACAAATATAGGCAGTAATAAAGCAGGTCTTACAGTCTTAATGACTTTTCAAATGAATGACAAGTGGTGACAATGTTTATAGTGTGATCCAAGTTGAACTGGCCATCGCTAATTACCAGGTCTTTTGTTTGTGCTTGGCTTTCATACAGACTGACTTGCAATATGCCAGATTCAGTCAACTGCAAACTTAAACTGAACATTTTCTAGCACTGACAACTCTTCATTAACTCTGACCATCATTTTACTGCAGCTGAAGCCTCATCTGTCTGGAGGGGATACATGAGGAACCTGCCTTGTTTCAGGTTCTACTGAGAGATATTTATGTCCTCGGGTGCTGCCACTGCAATTAGTCAATCCCATGTTTGATAAATCTTATTTCCAAGAGCTCAGGACTGCATGTTTGATAGCTCGTAGATTGTTTGACATCCAGTACTATTGCAAGCAGTGTTAGTTCTAAGGAAAAAATAATAGACTGCTAGTGCATTTTATTTTCTTTCCTATACCTGGTGCTTTATTCTCTTTCTGTTTCTTCAATCTGTCTCCAATGGACCCTGGTGAACTTAGAAACCAGCAGTTAAAAATAGAAGCTTCCAAGGACAAAGAAGTGAAATGACTCTAGGTTGGTAAATATTCTCTGTCCTAAAGATGTGAGAATAAAGCACTGGATAAAAAACGTGTAAATAGAGTGTGTGAGTTTCAGTGTATTCAAAATGATGATCTCTTAGATGGGATCTCTTAGTTGCCTTCTGAATGAAATACAAAGAAAAGTTTCTTCTTCCTTACTCTTGTATACTTTGCAAGAGCAAAGAAAGTAATTTCTGCCATTAATTAATAGTACTTTTCTGAGGTAAAATCCATGTGCAGTAATATGTATGTATCTAAGTGAACACTTCATTGAGTTTTTGATAAATGTTATACCCATGTAACCTACACCCCATCAAGATGTAGAATATTTCCATTAACCCAGAAAATATGTCGCTTTCTCATATCCCACTCTCAAGATACAAATACTTCTCTGATTTCTGTTCACATAATTAAGTTTTGTCTGTTGATGAACTTTATGTAAATGGAACCGTTATTTGTTATATAGTGACTTAGATCTTCACTGAAAATAATGTTTTTTAGACTCATCCGTGCTGTTTTGTTTTTCTGTGTTTTGTTCATTTTTATTTTTGAGTAGCATTTTGTGTAAATATAGCACAGATTTATTTTAAAAAATCTGATGGATGTGTGGGTTATTCCTACACTTGGCTTTTCTAGATAAAGCTGCTTGAATGTTTTTGTATAAGTCTATATATCTATATTTTTATTTTGTCTGGATAAATACCTAGACTGGTGATTATTCTGTCGTAGAGTATATGTATGCTTGACTTTGTAAGAAACTGCCGATTTTCCAAAGTGATTGTACCATTTTACTTTCCCATCAGTAGTGTATGAGGGTTCTAGCTGATCCACAAATTCTTCACAATAGTGTGATTGGCCATTCCAGTTGTTTTTACATTCTGAAAGTTTTAATTTGCATTACTTAGGTGACCAATGAGTCTGGGACACGTATGTGCCCGCTCTGACTTTGGGTGAGGAAGGAAGGAAGGTTTGTTCACAGAGGTAGATAATACAGGAGGAGAAAAGGAGAGAGCTAAAGAATTTAGTTTTCAGTATATTGGAAATACAGCACTTAATTTCAGGAAAAGAGTTTGGGAGACACAAATTTAGAAATTTTTGACCTGTTAAACGCGAAAGCTTATGCCACTCTTAGTAAAAGAACAAAAGTTCAGTTTTGTAATTTCATGAATTGTCACAAAATAACTTTTTTCAGCCTTTTCTACCTCTCTGCCGCATTAGAATGAGAAACCATCTGATCACGAAAAGAGAAGGTTTTTGTTGTATTGAAGATACAGGTCTTTCTCTTCACTCCAAAATAGAAGAGGTTTGTTGTTACACTGAAAGAGAATTAGGAATATGTGTTTTCCAAAGAATGAAACCTTTCTAAATTCAAGTATGAGTATTAATAATTAGTCCTTTCCAGACCTTGTAACTCCCTCATAGGTAGGAAAAAAGACTTAACAAGAAGTATGTGATTGTCTCTGTTCTGGGCTCTTTGAGAAGTTCTAGCTCTGTTCCTGCCACCTTTCTGCAAACTTACACCTCACCCACAAAGAGTTCTTCCATATGAAGTGGGTAGATGAGAGATTGTCAAACTCTGCATCTCAACAGATCTCTTACAGCATTCGGGATTTCAAAAAAAAACAATTCCTAGGCCTTCAGAGATACTGATTCACTAGCTATGGGATCCGTTCTTGGAATTGGAATTTTAAATTAAATACCACAGGTAATTCTGAGGCAGATGAGCTGCACACATATTTTAAGAAAAACTGGTATTGATAAACAGTAAAAACTTGTAGCTCTAGTTTCCACTTGTTGATCCTTTTTACACTTAGAGTGAAAGTCTGAAATCATAGGATTTCATACCCTGTTATCTTATTCATACACAATTCGTAAGGTGTTATCTTCCTTTTAAATTTACTAATAAACTAATTTACAATCCATTCCACCTATTACAATGCTCATCTGAAGCCATTCTACTTGAGCCCAAAGAACCAATTTTATTTTTCCAGTGCTTACCCTCTCAAACTACCAGTCTGTGACTTCAGGAAGGGCCCAATCCCTTTTCAAAATTTTGTGGTGATAAGAACATTTAACATGAGATGTACACTCTTAACAAATGTATAAGCACAAAGTTGTATAGCAGATCTCTAGAACTTCTCATCTTGCAAAACCAAAACCTTATACCCGTTGATTAGCAACTCCCCATTTCCCCAAACTCCCTGGACCCTGGCAACCACTGATCTGCTCTCTGCTCCATAAATTTGACTATTTTAGATGCTTGTGTAGGTGGCATATGCTGTATTTTTTTTCGTGTGACTGGCTTATTTCACTTAGCATAATGTATTAGGTTTCATCCATCTTGCCTATAGCAAGATTTCCTTCTTTTTTAAAGGTTGAGTTAGTTTAGATTCACCCAGAATAATTTCCCTTTGATGAACTCAAAATCAACTGCTTTGGGATATTTACATCTTCAAAATCTCTTTAGACTTGACAATAATGTAACCTAATGATCTGAGTGAACTTCATATTTACAGTCCCACCCACACTCGAGGGGAGAGGATTATACAGAGTGTGTTACACCAAGTGGCAGGAATTTGGAGGACTGTCTGAGAATTCTGCCAATGACATTTCCTCCTGATGGATGGTTAATGACTTTTTTGGTGTTTAATGGATATACTTGATCATTGTTGCTAGGTGGTAAGTACTCAACAGACAAGTGACCAACTCTATTGACCTGTATCACACAGTGTAGATACAGTCCATTTCTCAACAAATAAAAATGACTTCTTCAAAATGAAAAAGTAGATTCATCAACTGTTTTTATCTTCTATATAAACCATACAAGCTACAATTGATTTACTTTAAAAGCAACAAAAATTTAATGCTAGAAATAGGAAGAGCTATTTGGTGTTTCTTGCTAGTATTTGTAGGAAACTCTTTCTTTGTAACTAATTCCTACCCAGATTCTTATAGAAATCTGGTAGTTAAATCCTACAAGTTCTCACTGAAAGGACCATCTTCAGGATAGAAATCAGAAAATACCCCTAATTATGGATGCCTATTTAAATTTATAAAGAAAACTAGATACTTACTTTGTCGAAGGGGGGGAAAAGGAGCATTTTAAAACCCCCACTGATAGTTCCTTAAGCAACTTAATATTTACTTTTAAAATGCTCAAGTACTTTAGAAATGCACATTTTATAAATAGTTACGCAGAATTGAACATACTTTAAAATAGAGGGGAAGGGAAACAGATCAGTGGTGTAGAAGAATCTTTTATACTTCATTCTTAAATCATAATTAAATACATGCCATGCTGATTATCACGTTACACTCATTTTTTGGTGATGCATAGGCTTTATGCATGGCAGCACCCAACAGCTGCTCTTAAAATTTCGCTCTTCATGTGATTTATCTTTAAGCCAAACTTTAAGTTAGGAGAAGGAGCAAAGATTAGCCACAGACATGTACAATAAGTAACCCTCATGACGTTTTAATTTTTTTAAGCTTATTTATTTTAAGAGAGAGAGAGTGAGTGAGTAGGGGACGGGCAGAGAGGCAGTGTGGAGAGAGAGAATCCCAAGCAGGCTCTACACTGTCAGCCTTGAGTCAGAAGCAGGGCTAGATCTCTTAAAGTATGAGATCATGACCCAAGCTGAAATCAAGAGTTAGTTGCTTAACCAACTGAGCCACCCAGTCGCCCCACCTGGAGAAAGTTTTTAAAGTCTCCTACATAACACTTTGACAGGTTCAAGAAAGAAAATAAAGGTACCCAAAGCAATGTTCACTCTTTGTTGTCCCTTTGCCATGGCAAGTTGCATCACTTATGAAACATGATAGTTGTGAAGCTTCTTTGGCCTGTAGTATGTGTGTATGGGGAGGGGGGGCAGTGGGGGGGGTCACTAAATATGTGAACTGCGAACCATTATTAAGAAGTGTGCCACAGTGTTTGCTGGTGGCTTCCTCTAACAGTGAAGGTCTTTTTATTTAACATCTTTTTCTGCAAGAAAAAAATATACAAGAAGAAAAAGTTGGAAGACTAAAGGAAAAGAAATGAAAACTTGAACCTTTTTTCTTTACTAAGTTGTGGGTATTCAGTGGGAGTCATCGTCACGGAGAACCAGGGCAGGTCCAAACTGGTAAAGGTGAGTATAGCTCTTGGGGCTGGAAGCTGAACAGAACACATGTACAGAAGCCCAGAGATTGCTCAGAGAGCCTAGGCCTGCGTAGGGTGGGGCTTCCCCTGAGTGTCAAAGGGTCTGGCAGAATAATTCCTCTGGCTGATCTAAATAAAGATGGTGAAGTTGGGGGTATGCAGTGTCCAGCTGCTGCTTAAGGAATTTCTACTTGATAACATCACAGTTCATACAGTCTAGTCGATAATCTGTTCTTCATTATTAGTATTTGGAAGGAGTTAAGAGTGGGGAAGGAGTTGGAGATTGTTAATTTTCACAGACTATGGTATATCTATTTTTCTTGTAATTTGTGGCAGCATGATGGACTTATCCCATAGTGTTCTATAGTTCTTTGCAACAAGTTACTATTTCTGTAGCACACTAAAACCCTGAAGTTGATTTTCTTTGGGAGTTAAATTTTCAAAGTAGGTTTAATTATAAAACATACTCATTGTAATAGATTTAATGTAAAAGTTCTCCTGTAGAAACTATAGATGGTGATGCACTATGCTAAACAGTTTCCAAAGTGCTTGTCCTACCTTGTTAATACCAAATACTAGTTGAGCCCTGGAAATATTTGATTTGAGAGGAGAAAAAAAAAGTCCTTTCATCAAATATTTATTGACCCTTACTCGACACTGTTTTGAGTTGTTGAGCATAAAAGAATGAAAAAGAAATGGTTATTGCCCTCAAGAAGTTTACAGTCTAGTAAAAAAAAAATCTATATCCTATGTTCTCTTATAATTAAAAAGAAAAATACTATCCTCATGTAATTTGTTTAAAACATAACTATGAAGATAAAGGGGAAGGAGAGTATAATGATATCTAATCTCTATAGAAAACTTGCATAGTTGAGCCACTGGTCTAGGTACTTTTATAAATACTGTATTCTGTGTTGCTGTGTAAAATACAGTAACAAAATCTTAGAGGTATAAAAAGTAGGCATTTATTTAACTCATACATCTGAGGAGAAGCTGGAGTTGGCTGATCTAGGCTGGTTCACCTGGACAGCTCTGCATTGTGCCTCTCATCTTCCCCCTGGGACCAGGGGCTACCCTAGGCATCTTCTTTCCATGGCAATGGCAGAGTAGAAGCACATCGATTGGTACACCATCACTTTTACCCAATTTTATTGGCCAAAGCAGGCCTATGGCCCAACCCAAGTGATAGGGTAGAAAAATGACCCTTTTAGAGGAAGGAATTAAAAAGTTACATGGTAAGGACCATGAAGATAAGAAAAGCTGAAGAATTAGAACTAGTGATGCAATCTAATACGTGCATTAACTTATTTCTGGCAACAACTTCATGAGATAGATATTCCTTCATACTGTGAAAATTAAAGAGCAGTGTGATGGAAAACATCTGAAGGCAGACTGTACTGAGACTTTTCCTGGATCTAGTAAGTAGCTGTGGCTTTTAGCACTTAACCCTTTTATGTCTCTCTTTATATGTAAAATGAAGAATATAATTTTACTTGCCCTTTGGGGTATTACGAAAACACGTAACTCAGTGTCAACAATAATGAGTAGAACAGCTGATGTCTTAAATTGTACCTATTGTTCTTCATCTTAAACTCCAAGACACGGTTCTCTGGCTGTTGTTCACAACTAGCTTTTATTAAAATATTTTGAAGGCCTCCTTATAGGTATTGTTGCATTTTAAAATAAAACAAAAATATATACTTGTTAGTAAAAGCTATACATTAACTTAATAATAGTTACAAATTAATTTCCACTTACCATCAAACAGGTTTTTGGAAATGTCCGTTAGTTTTCATTAAAACCTCTATTTGCAGAAAATATGCTCTTCATCCAAATGTGAGATTTTTCTTTAACTCCTGTAGACTCATTATTCACAAATACAATCCATAATTTTCAAAGTTGGAGAAAGGTATAAAGATTTAAATCTGGGTATTTGTAATCTTACCTGAAGGGTTTGTGCTTGAGGTGAGATTATTTTATCTTGTGACAAACTACAGAAAGACATTTATTTAATCACAAGATAGTTACAGAATGCTTTTTTTTTTAATCTTTAGAGAGAGAGAGAGAGAGAGAGAGAGAGAGTCAGTGAGGGAGAGGGGCGGGGGGGGGGGGAGAGAGAAAATCTTAAGCAGTTTCCACAATTGGAGCAGAGTCCAGCATGAGCCTCAATCCCACAACCCTGGGATCATGGGCTAAAATCAATACTCAACCAACTGAGCCACCCACGTGCCCCTAGACCATCTTTTAGACAAAACTTGTAGTAGGCACAATGAACAAGGATGATGACGATGCTGTCTTCAAAGAGTTTGCAATCTAATGAATTTTTTTTTGAAGAATAACTGATTAACAATGTTAGTTCCAACTGTACAGCATAGTGATTTGACATTTGTATAAATTACACAATGATCACAAGTCCAATTACCATTTGTTACGATACAAAATTAGTACATTATTATTGAATATATTCCCCATTCTTTACTATATCCCATGACTTATTTTAAAACTGGAAGTTTTACTTCCTGATCCTCTTTTTCTGTTTGGCATCACCCCCCACCCCAAAACTCCCTCTGCTGTGGCAGCCACCAATCTTTTCTCTGTATCCATGAGTCTGGGTTTTGTGTTGGTTTTGTTTTGTTTTCACATTCCACATATTAAAGAAATCATGCAGTTTTCATGTTTCTCTGTGTGACTTACTTCACTTAGCATAATATACTTAAGGTCCATTCATGCTGTTTCAAATGGCAAGATTTCCTTCTTTTGTTGTGTGGCTGAATAGTATTTCATTATGTATGTATATACCACATCTTCTTTATCCATTTATCCATCAGTGGATATTTTCAGTTGTTGTTGTATCTTTGCTATTGTCAACGATACTGCAATGAACATGGGGGGGTCGGGGGAGGGGTGCATATATCTTTTCAAATTCATGTTTTGATTTTCTTTGAATAAATCCCTAGAAGTATAATTCCCAGATCATATGGTAGATCTATATTTTTATTTGAGAGAGAGGGCGTGTGTGTGAGACAGTGGCAGAGAGGTGCAGAGGGAGAGAGAAAGAATCTCAAGCAGGCTACATGCTCAACACAGAGCCTGAAGTGGGGCTCGGTCCCATGACCCAGGACCTTGACCTCAGCTGAAATCAAGAGTCAGACACTCAGTTGACTGGGCCACCTAGGTGTCTCTATTTTTAATGTTTTGAGGAACCTCCATGCTGTTTCCATAGTGGTTGCATCAACTTACATTCCAACCAATAGTGTACAAGTATTCCCTTTTCTCCACATTCCTACCAAACACCTATTTCTTGTTCTTTTTGATGATAGCCATTCTGACAGGTGTGAGGTCATATCACCTTTTGGTTATGATTTACATTTCCCTGATGATGAGTGGTACTGAACATTTTTTCAGGTGCCTGTTGGCCAATTGTATGTCTGGGAAAATGTCTATTCAGAGTCTCTGCCCACTTTTTAAATAATTTTTTTAGTGTTTATTTTTGAGAGAGAGAGAAAGCATGAACAGGGGAGGAGCAGAGAGATAGGGAGACAGAATCAGAAGCAGGCTCCAAGCTCTGAGCTGTCAGCACAGAGCCGGATGCGAGGCTTGAACTCAGAAACCGCAAGATCATAACCTGAGCTGATGTCAGATGCTTAACCTACTGAGTCACCCCCTCTCTGCCCATTTTTAATCAGATTAATTTTTGTATTAAGCTGTTTTAGTTCTTTATATATTTTTATGTTAACCCCTTATCACATATAAGATTTACAAATATATTCTCAGATTTAGTAGAATTGCATTTTGTTGATGGTTTCCTTTCCCATACAGAAGCTTTTTAATTTGATGTAGACTATTTATTTTTGTTTCCCTTGCCTTTGGAGTCAGATCTCCCCCAGCAAAATTGTTAAGACCAATGTCAAGTAACGTACCATTTATGTTTTCTTTTAAGAGTTTTATGATTACAGGTCTTACCTTGCCTTTCATCCATTTTGAGTTAATTTTTACATATGGTATAAGATATTTGTCTAGTTTCATTGTTTTGCATGTAGCTGTTGAGTTTTTCCTGCACCATGTATTAAAGAGACTCTGCTTTCCCCATTGTATATTCTTTCCCTTTGTTGAAAACTTATTGATCATATATATGTGGATTTATTTCTGAGCACTTTATTCTGTTCCAATGATCTATGTTTTGTGCCAATACCATACAATTTAAATGACTGTAGCTTTGTACTATGGTTTGATAACAGAGTGTGTGATACCTCCAGCTTTGTCTTCTTTCTTCAGATTTTTTTGGCTTTTTGGGGTCTTCTTTGGTTCTACATAAATGTTGAAATCAGTTTTTCCAGTTCTGATTTTTAAAAATGCCAGTGAAATTTATATAGGAACTGCATTTAATCTGCAGGTTGCTTTGGGTAGTATGAATTTTTTAACAATATAAATTCTTCTAATCCATGAGCATGGAATATCTTTGCATTTATTCGTGTCTTAAGTTTCCTTTATCAGTGTCTTACAGTTTTTAGGGTACATGTCTTTTACCTCCTTGGTTAAATTCATTCCTAGGTATTCTTTCTGCTGTGATTGTAAATTGGGTTACTTTCTTAATTTCTCTTTCTGATAATTTGTTATTAGTATATTAAACTGTAACATATTTTTGTGTATTTTGTATTGTGAAACTTTATTCTTAAAGGGTTTTTTTTGGAAGTCTTTAGGGTTTTATGTGTATAGTATTAGGTCATCTATAGATAGTGACTGTTTTACTTTCTTCCCTTTTGTATACATCTTATTTATTCTTGCCTAATTTCTGTGGCTAGGGCTTCCAATACAATGTTGGGGGGAAAAAAAGTGACAGTAGTCTTCCTGGTCTTGTTTCTGATCTTTAACAGAAATTAGCTTTTCACTGTTGAGTATATTAGTTGTAAGTTTACCATATATGGCCTTTATTATGTTGAGGTACATTTCTTCTATACCTGCTCAATTGAGAGTTGTTATTATAAATGGATGTTGGATTTTGTTGACTGCTTCTTCTGTTGAACTGATCATGACTTTTATCTCTAATTTTCTAATGTGATGTATCAGGTTGATTTTCTATTCATTGACCCATCGTAACATTCCTGTAATAAATCCCACTTGATCACGGTGTATGACCCTTAATTGTTGAATTTGGTTTACTAATATTTTGTTGAGGATTTTTCATTTATGTTTAGTGGAAATATTGGCCTTTTCTTTTTTGTGTGGTGTTATTATCTGGTTTTGGTATCAAGGTAATGCTGACCTTGTAAAATGAATTTGGAAGCATTCCCTCCTCTTGAATTATTGGAGTTTTAGAAGGATAGATATAAAATCTTTGAATTGGTAGAGTTCACCAATGAAATTGGCCCTGGATTTTTGTTTATTGAGACGTTTTTGATTACCAATTCAATCTCCTTGCTAGTAATTGGTCTATTTAGATTTTATATTTTCTTCATAAGTCAGTCTTAGAAGATTGTAAAGTTCTATGAATTATTCAATTTCTTCTGGGTTGTCCAATTTTTTGTTCATAACTTGTCTTATCCTTTGTACTTCAGTCTAGTCAGTTGTAACATCTCCTCTATGATTTTTGATTTTATTTATTTGAAACTTTTTCCTTTTTTTTTCCTTCTTGAGCCTAGATAAAGGCTTGTCAATTTTATCTTTTCCAAGAACCAGTTCTGTTTCACTAATCTTTTCTTTTTTTTTTTTTTTAATTTTTTTTTTCAACGTTTTTTATTTATTTTTGGGACAGAGAGAGAGACAGAGCATGAACGGGGGAGGGGCAGAGAGAGAGGGAGACACAGAATCAGAAACAGGCTCCAGGCTCCGAGCCATCAGCCCAGAGCCTGACGCGGGGCTCGAACTCACGGACCGCGAGATCGTGACCTGGCTGAAGTCGGACGCTTAACCGACTGCGCCACCCAGGCGCCCCTCACTAATCTTTTCTATTGTCTTTGTAGTGTCTATTTTCATTCTGATCTTTATTATTTCCTTCCTTCTAACTTTCAACTTTGTTTTCTTTTTCTGGTTCTTAGAAGTATATGGTTAAAATGTTTATTGAAAATTCCTTTCTTTTTTTTTTTTTTTCTTTCTTTCCTTTTCTCTTTTCTTTCTTATAGGACCATATTGTTATGACCTTACCAATAAAATTGTTTATGTAGCATCCCATAGATTTTTTGGTATATCATATTTCTGCTTTCATTTGTCCCTAAGTATCTTTTTGATTTCTCCTTTGATTTCTTCTATGACCCAGTAGTTGTTAAGTAACATGTTGTTTAATCTCAACGTATTTGTAGTTTTTACAGTTTTCTTTTTGTAATAGATTTCTAGTTATGCACCATTGTGGTCAGAAAAAGATGATTGATAGGATTTGAATTTTATTGAATTTATTGAGATTTGTGAACTATCCTGGAGAATGTTTTATGTGCACTTTAAAAATGTGTATTCTGCTTTAGGATGGAATGTTTTGTATATACCTATTAGATTCATCTTGTTTAATATGTTGTTTAAGTCTGATGTTTTGTTAGTGACTTTGGATGCGATGTTAAAGTCCTCCATTGTTACTGTAATTTTGTTTTTCTCTTTGTTAATATTTGCTTTATATATTTTGGTGCCTCTGTGTTAGGTGCATATATATTTATGTGGTCTATCTTCTTGTTGGATTGATTCTTTTATCACTATGTAGTGTCCTTTGTCTTTTACTGACAAAGTATATATATATAATATATATATATTACATATATATATATTATATATTTTTTTAAGTACATTTTGTCTGATAGGATATAGCTTCACCAGCTTTCTTTTTGTTCCCATTTGGATCAAATATTTGTTTTTCCCATTCCTTTACCATGTCTATCCTTACTTTTGAAATAAGTCCCTTGTAGGCAATATATAAATGTATCTTGTTTTATCCATTTAACCACTTTGTCTTTTGGACAATTTAGTACATTTACATTTAAAGTAATTAGTGACAGACATGTACTTACTGACATGCTGTTAATTGTTTCCTGGCTGTTTTTGTGCTTCTATGTTACTTACTCTATTCCCTTGTTGTTGGTTGACCTTATTTAGTGTTACGTATACATTCCTCATTTCTTTTGTGTGGTTACTACACATTTTTGCTTTATAGTTTCCATGAGGTTCACATATATCATGCAGTGTGTATAACAGTCTATTTTAAGTTGATGACAACTTAAATTTAAACATATTCCAAAACTTGGTTTTTACTCTGCCCGTTACATTTTGTTTTTATGTCACATTTTACAATTTATTTTATGTATCCCTCAACTAATTTTTATGGTTTTGGTTAATACTTTCATCTTGTAACTTTCATAGTAGCTTTATAAATAATTGATCTACTACCTTTACTTTGTACTTACCTTTTCCAGTGACATTTTTACTTTCATATGTTTTCATGGTAATTGGTGCCATTTATCTTCAGCTTAATGAAGTCCCTTTAACATTTCTTGTAAGGCTGGTTTTGTAATGATGAACTCCTTTAGCTTTCACTTGTCTGGAAAACTATTTTTTTTCAATTCTAACGGTAATCTTGCCTGGTAGAGTATTCTTGGCTAGAAGGTTTGTTTTGTTTTTTTGTTTCCATCCCCCCTCCCAGAACTTTGAATATATGTTATGCCACTCCCTTCTTCCTCAAAGTTTCTGCTGAGAAATCTACATGCAGATAGCCTTATGAGGGTTCTCTTATGTGTAACAATTTGTTTTTCTCTTACTGCTTTTAAGATTCTCTTTAATTTTTTACATCTTAATTATAATGTGTTTTGGTGTGTATCTCTGTGCTCATCATATTTGGAATTCTCTGGGCTTCCTGAGCTGAATTCCTCTTTCTTTGCCTGTGTTAGGGAAGTTTTAAGCCATTCTTCCTTTGGGATACCTATAATGAGAACGTTGTTTGGCTTGATGTTGTTCTATAGGTCCCTTAAGTTATCTTGATGTTATAAATGTATTTGTCTTTCTGTTGCTCTGTCCATTGCCTTGGCTTCCAGCTCAATGATGTGTTATCCTGCTTCATCTAGTCTGCTGTTGAAATTCTCTAGTAAATTTTTCACTTGAGTTACTGTATTTTTCAGCTCTGTGACTTCTGTTTGATATATTCTTACACTTTCAATCCCTTTGTTGAAGTTCTCACTGTGTTCATTCTTCTCCCAGGTTTGTTGAACATTTTTATGAATATTACTTGGAATTCTTTATCAGGTAGATTACTTACCTCTGTATTATTGAGGTCTTTCTGATGTTTTCTCTTAATCTTTCATTTGGAACATATTTCTCTGTTTCCTTATTTTGCTTGACTCTGTTTATGTCTGTACATTAGGTGAGGTAGCTACCTCTCCATCTTGAAGGAGTGAACCTGTGTAGGTAATGAAGCTTTTTGTTGAACCTTTCCCTAACTCTTGGTTGTCTCTCAAACCTTTATGATGGTCTGAACTACCTGACTTATTTTTGATATGTCCCCATTATTGAGGTTGTGCTGAGATCTATCAGTGGAGCAATCTCATTTAGTACATACTTTCACTCTGGAAACAAGACATGCGGGGAGCATCTTTTAAAATATGCAAACAAATACAGTTCTTTGGGGCTGCAATCATAGTTCTGAAGATCTTGAGGTGTCGCCTCATTGACAATTGCAAAAACGAGAGTCCACATGAGTATATAAGCTTCTTTATGAGAGGTCTTATCAAGCTGTAACAAGACCAAGAGGTGTTCAAGAATGGTATCTCTGCTTATGTTTCCTGGGATTACCTCCTTAGTTTCTAGATATGTGGGAAACCTGAACTCTAACCATTAGGCTAAAGCTTCAGGCTAAGTAAATGGCACTTTTGCACAGGAAAACCATGGTTATATTTGAGTTTGTGGGTGGTGGCCTGCCAAAAAAAGTCTTTCCAATTATATTTTCCCATTAGGCTCAGGAATGCAAGTGTACTTGGCCACCAGGGCCAGGTGATCAAGGGGCATCCCTTATGTGGAATGTAAGTGCCAACTGCCTTTAGCTACACAGCTGGAAAGCGTGGGAGGTGGGGCATACTCATGGCCTTCAGAGAGAAAATGTCTTGTTGCATGTGTCCCAGGGCTACAGGAATGCAACAGGAAAGTGCCTTGTCTGTGCATGGCTTTAGGCTGGGAGGGGGGAAATGCCATGACTTTTTGCACTTGCCAGGCCCAGCCAGGGAATCAGTGTCATAACAGCCTGTGATTTCTGACTTCAGCGAGATAATGCTGTGACCTCTCATGCCCATCTGTCTTAGCAAGGTGGTAAAATGGTGCCATGTTAGAGCTCACCCACTTGTGCTAGCAGGATAGGTGGAAAGTACAAATTTGGCATCTGCCAGAGCCTCTGTCACAGGGAAGAGTTTCAACTATCCTCTGCTCTTCTAGCAGATGTTTTTAGATTAGCAATTAAGTCTCTTTCACATATATAGTATAGGCACTCTTGAAACTGCTGCTTTCCACCCCCAGGTCTGGGGAAGAGTGAGACCATATGTGAGCCTGTTAAAAGGGTAAACTTAGTTTCTTATAGCATTTTGAGTCTCCTGTACATCTGCTCTATTGGTTTTCCAAGCCAGATGTTTTTGGGGTTTGTTTTCTGAGTGCAAATCCCAGGAGTTGGGGTGCATAATATAGGGTACCTCCCTACCTCTTCTGGGAGAAGTGCTGGACTGGTGAGATCCCTCCCACTTGTGTGTCCCTGCACTGGGGGCAGGGTTTTTGGTGAGACCTTATCTCTGCCTCTCTTAATTGTCTTGTGGTCTTTCTATGCTCTGCTGTGGAGAAACAGCTCATCTAGTCTTCAGATATTTTTCAGAGGGAAATAATCCGTGTGTACTGTAGATGTGGAGTGTCCCTGGGAGGAGGGGAGGTCAGGATTTTCCTATGCTGCCATTTTTCAGATGTCTCTGAAGAAAATCTTTTTTTTTTTTTTTTAAGTAATGATTATAATGTGAAGGGTCTAATAATTACCTTCACAGAGTTCTGAGCATGGGAAAGGGAAATAGAGAAGGCTAGGAGTGAACCAAGCAGAGAAGTATACAGACTGGAAAAAATAGGGACTATCAAGCAGGCAGAGAAAACAGTGAGTGCAAGTTGAGGGGCTCTAGCATAAACTCATTAAGGATGCATAGAGTATTGAATTGTTGATAGTAGGAGTAGTGATGACTGCTTTCCAGAGATGACTCTGGAAAAATAGGCAAGGATCAAATCTTTAAGGGCTTGTGGACTCTACTTGAAAGCATTGTGCAGCCATTGAAAATTTTTAACACAATCGCATTTATATATGCTGTAATCCCTTTAATACCTTGTGGGAGATGAGTTGTCCGAGACTGTAATACTAAATATAGGAAACTGTTACTTTCCAGTAAGAACTGCTGGGGCTAGACTTAAGACACGGGCAATGCAAGTGGGAAGAAAAAAAAAACAAAAACAAACAACAATTCCAGAGATATTAAGGATCTGGGCATGGAGTAGCAATGACCATCAACAAGACACTTCCTTTCAGGATTTGTTTTATTAAACACAAGGGTAATGCTTCAATTTTCCTTATGTTTCAGCTTGGTAAAGTAAGTACATGCAAATACATCTCTCTCGATTACAGCTATCCATATCTTAGAATTGTTTTCCCTAGATCCACAGAGAATGTTTTAGGCATTACCAATAAGCACTTGTTACCATAAACCAAGGGTGGATACTTGGGCCATTAGAATTGTTTGGATGAAGAGCCAAATCTATCAGGTGATAAAACTGGTCCCTGAGGAAAAATTGCTTTCACGTAATTAAATATGGTCCGTTGGAATCTTAGAACTTGAACATTTAAGTTAACCACATAAACCCATTGTATAGATAGGAAGAATACTGAAGTCAAGAGACATTGAGTTGTCAGTGATAAAGTGCTACTAAAATCCAAATAGTCTAACTTAGTTTGCAGCACTTTCCATCATACCACACTGCCACTACTGTTTTATTTGAAAATTATCTTTGCTTGGATTAAATTGTTTTTCTTGTAATCCTTGAATGGGTTTTTAATCATCTTTTATTTAATTTCAACATTTTATCCCTATTCATTTTTTTCATTTTGTGTTTTTAGTTCCAGTTGATGATTTCCCTTTAATGGAATAAAAATTTAGTTTTATTTGGTGTTGACAAGAAGCAGATAGAAATAAAACTTTTTAAAAGAATAAGCCTCAAATGCATCCCCCAGTAATTTGATATTAGAGTACTTTTAAGTAAATTATAGTTAATTAAGCATGCAAATACACTAACTACTTTAAGTACCTAATTAGCTACGTTAACTGAAATAATTGTCCTGAATAGCACATTTTTAAAAGGCATTTTTCAAGGTGCTACATAAATCTTTGTCTCTCATGTGAAAAATGTAATTACTCTTGGAAGAAAGAATATGGTAGCAGTTGATTGTTCAGGAATACAAATGTTGTAGCATGAAATACTAGCCTCTCTAGACCCCAGTGTCTTCCTCTATTAAATCAAGTGCCTGACCTAGAAATTTACAAAGGTTCTCCACTTCTCTAAAGTCTTGCAACCATTCATCTATGAGCCATGATCTATAACTCATTTTGTTTATGAGATCCTATACATTCACCTAAGTCTGACTTCTTTTATACCATCTGTACCCATGGCACTATAATAGCCCTACTGCATTTCGTTAATACCTGTGTTCCATGAAGTGGCTTACCACTTGGAAATTCTATTTCATTACCTGGAAAAAAAAAAATATCTCCAATTCTGACCTATCCTCAGTGTCTGCATGGACTCTCTATCTTTTGGTCTAATTTTTCGCTTTCATTCAAATAATCTAACAAAAGCTTTCTGGAGTTAATGTACTATCCCCATTTGAACAACTCAGTGCTCTCTATATCCCAAATAATTTCATGCTAGAGCCTCTAAATTTGCATCTGATCCCTTAGAACTGGGCATTGCTTACTAATATCTAAGTCTGTGGTAGATATTTTTAAAGTCACACCAAAGGAGGAATAAAGAACACACTGCTTACACCATGCCCCCCACTTTTTTTTTTTTTTAACATTACCTTTATATGTTCATCCATTATCACCTTGGTAAAATCTAAAGTTAACCATCACCCCCTACTCTCTTCTAAAACAATATTAATACCTTAGAATTCTTAAGTGGTCTTTATCTAACCTACTATTATGTAGCATTTTAGTTTCATTAGTTTTAAAAATCAACTTCTGAGCTTTAATTTACAAAAAATAAAATACACACATGTTAAGTGTGCCATTAGGTGAGTTGAGCTTGGACAATGAATACACCCATCTATTTGGTTTTTAACATCCCCAAAGTTGGTTACTTTTGTTAGGATGAATTACAAATAACCACCAATAGGGTTCAAGCTAATTGGTATTGTATTTGAATTTAGAATTATTTGCAAAGCTTTCAATTCCTTTGTTTCTTAATGCTTTTTTCATTCTACTGTTTCATTCTCTGTTCAATTTTACTTGTCCAGAATTGAAATCTTTAGTCTATTGCATATAGAATTCTAGTTTTGAGTAACTTGTGTTTCAGTAACATTAAAGATACTTCTTTTCTGCTCTCCTTTCCATTGTTGTTAAGACAGCTGTCAGTCTAATTGTTCCTCCTTTTAAGTAATTTATTCTTTCTCATTAGCTGCTTTTAGATTTCCTGAGGTTTCGCTTATAACTTTGCTGTTGTGAATTTATTTTTATTTACTCTGCTTGGGATCTATGGAGCTTCCTGAACTGTAGAAATTTTCTATCAATTTTGGGAAATTCTTGTTCACTGTTGCTTCAAGTGATACCCTCCATTTTCTTTATTTTTTCCCTCTGTTCTATTCAGCTAAACATTAGACTTTATTATCTTTTGTGTCCTTTAATCATCAAATTATAATCTCTAGCTCTCTGCTGCATTCTGGGTATCCTCAGCTGCATTCTGGGTATCCTCAATTATATATTGATATCTGTTTGGTTGTTTCTGAAATGTTAACCTGCTCGTGGAGATTTTAATTGGTAATATCTGTATGTTTTCCTTTTAGAACATCTATTTTTCATAATGTCTTAGTCCTATGAGGTCTTTACCTTCTTATATTTCTTGAGTTATTTTGAGAATGCTTCATATCTCCATATTAGTTTCCTAGGACTGTTATAATAAAGTACCACAAACTGGATGGCTTAAACATGGGAATATACTGCCTTGCATCTCTGGAAGCTAGAAGTTCACTGTCAAGGTGTTAGCAGGGTTGGTTCCTCCTGAGAGCTGTGAGGGGAGGCTCTGTCATAGGCCCCTCCTTGCTGCTCACAGTTTTCTGGTAATTTTTGGCACTGTTCACTCATAGAAGCATAACCTTGATCTTTGCATTTCTGTTCACAAGGTGTTCTCTCTCTTGTGTGTGTGTGTATGTGTGTCTCTGTCCAAACCTCCCCTTTATTTAAGGAAACCAGTAGTCATAATGAATTGGGACCCCACCCTTTTCCATAAGGCCTATGTTATTTTCCAAATAAGGTCACATTCTGAGGTCCTGAGACTTAGGACTTTAAGGTAGGAATATTGAGGGGCAGGTGGTAGGGACACAGTTCTACCCATAACAGTCTCAAAAAAAAATGTGGATCTGAAATTTGAGAACTTTGAATGTTAATTGTTTGGTTTTCATGTCCGCTGAGTAATTGGTTCCTTTTGGGTTTTAAAATTGAATGTCTGGGGGTGCCTGGGTGGCTCAGTCGGTTAAGTGTCCGACTTCGGCTCAGGTCGTGATCTCGCAGTCCGTGAGTTCAAGCCCCGTGTCGGGCTCTGTGCTGACTGCTCAGAGCCTGGAGCCTGTTTCAGAATCTGTGTCTCCCTCTCTCTCTGGCCCTCCCCCATTCATGCTCTGTCTCTCTCTGTCTCAAAAATAAATAAATGTTAAAAAAAATTAAAAAAATAAAAATAAATAAAATTGAATGTCTATTTGAATTTTCAATGAGGGGAAAGTAGCTTTTATCTATGGGGATTCTACAAGGCCTGTGTGGGGAAAGAGAGTCCTTCATAAGCAGTTTTGCTTATACTTCTGCTACAGGCAGGCATGAGAAGGCACAACTTCAGGGATATTTTTGTTGTCACCATTATTTCCAGCCTTGGGGTTTTCTGCACCACATGTCCAGTATCCATTTGTACTCCAAACCCACAAGAAAAACTAGAGTTGAAAATTCTCTGTAAATGATATTTTCTATTGAAAGCCAGGTTAAAACACCACTTTCTTGACTGCCTCCTGGGCTGTAAACCTGAGATTATTTCAATCCTTCCTAAACTAAGACTGGAGCCCTCAAAGGGACTGGGATTTATACAAAATTTTCATGCCCACTGCCCTTAGTCAAGTGCCCAAGGCCTTCTAATGTGTCCCATGGAGAGTAAAATATCCCACCTCCAGGCCTAAGACTCCAGACCTGCTGCTTTGGCTCACAACTTGTTTTTCTCTCCTGCCATCTGGGCATTTTTCTTTTTCTCATTATTTTAAAAATCTCAGGCATAATTTGTGAATTATGTTGACCCTCATCCATACACACCAGTAGAAGGAGAGTTTCTTCAGTGGCTTTTCCTTATTTCCTAGAACCAGAAGTTCTAGAAATTCCCTTTTATTTAAGAGTTGAAGGTAAATGCTCAAAAGGTTATAGTGCCTTAGCTAAGGTCACATTGTTTTTCAGAATTCTAGTCTTTTGACTACCTATTTGGTGATCTTTTATCTTCTCTTATTTTCTTCCTTACCCACTATTATCACCACACTTGATAAAACAACTCAGAGGTCTTTTGAGTTCATGTCATTTGTTCCCAGATTCTAGGCTACCTCCAAAGTCTTCTGAATCTTAGAAACCACAATAGTAAATGGCTTGAACATTTAGGCAATGAATAATTTCATTACTATTAGTGACGATTATAGGGAAAGATTCTCCTCTTCTCTAACCAAATACTGAGTGACACTATGATCTTGACATTGTCTAATTCTGCATAGGTCTTTCTAGGCCTTTAATATTAAAAGATCTCATGTGATTTTAAGGTATGAATTTGACATTTCAACTTCAAATGTTACTTGAGCTGAAGGCAGGTTTAGGTGATTCCTTAATTGAAGTCTCCTTTAATTGTTCTGAGGACATCTGCATAGGTTGAGCCACAAGCTGACTTCTGCCATGAGGCTAGCAGGAATGGGATTTTTTTAGAGAAAATCTTGTGGAAACCAGTATAATTGAGAATTGGGTTTATTGGGGTTTTTGTCTTAGTCTTCATTTAAGATAATCTGTATTAGTTTAAATTCCATTTCCCATAAGGTCAGACTGACTCTTGTTATATATCGATACTCCTGTCAATCTCTCAGCTATAATTCACACTTAAGACTCTTGGATTAAAGTTCATGGGCACCACATGCCAATCAATTAACATTTGAATTGGTGTGTGAAATTAATATTCAGACACTTTATAACACATTTATCCCTCCATTTTCAGCTTCATCCTCAAGTTAAAGGACTTTAGTGGTTTTTAGGATAAGCCTAAACATAATTTTGCTCCACAAACAAAGAGGGATTTAAGGAAAGGAGCATACAGAGAGACAGGAAGCTGGACCTTTGCTTAGATGAACTAGAATATACCAAAACATGAAATCTCACTGAATTTTGCAATGAATGAGTTAGGAATCAAATAGTACCTGGAAGTTATCCTTGGTCATTTTTTGACTGTAAAGAGCTGGGGAGCTGGAGATGTGCACACAAGTTGATGCTCACATATAAACATACACCCCACAGCTACAATGTGCCTGATTGGCAAGCAAGTTAATTTACATTGCTGTTAGATGTAAAAAGAATCTTGCGGTGACATGTATCATATCAAGGAAAGCTAACATTGATCTAGATGATATGGTTGGTAAACTATGCCCCCAAAGTTTTATCTTTGGTTGAAAAGAAAGATTTTCTTTGTAAATGGAACCCTAATCATTTCACTTCCTTGCAACTTTTGCTATATCTTACAAACCTACCAGAAAAACAGAAGTGACACTTATTAAAATAAACTACTTTCCATTAACCTGTGAAGCAATGGAAACCTTAGGGAAAAATGTATTCTAACATCCCAGTCCAATGCATAAAACACCATTGCTTTATTAATACATAGTGCAAGTATGAAATTGTATACTTGATCAGATTTCAGTTTGCTACTATTTTGAAAGGAAAATAGATAGAAAATTCCATGAAAAACCATACCATAGTTACCTGGGAGACCTGAGAAGGCTTTTGGGATACTGTGCAAGAAGGTTTCTTTCATGAAGGTTTCAAAAGAATGCTAGCGATTAAAAAGAACCAACAAATTCATAAGGGTATATAATTGCAAATGAGACTCTTGATAACTGTTCTTAATGAATAGAGACCTCCTGTGTGATAGTGTTCATTATACTTACAATATTTCAAAACTTTAGCCATGTGAAATAATCCTAAGAAATATGTTTACCCCTAGGTTCTGCATTACATTCAGAATTCACTATTTTAATGGATATTTTCCTACTATTAAGCTTTATTTCATTATTTGATATTTAGCATGTTGCCTTTGCTGAATTGAGGAGTCTTCTCCAATTGCAAAGGAAATAAAGAGGCTTTTGTATTACAGTTCCTGTTTTTTCCATCAAATTACCTTACATTTCCAAATAGGGTATCTAAAAGATATTTTGTAAGATACATATTTCTTTTAAACTGGTATTATTTTCCTGTATAAACTAGGTGATGGGAATACTTGATGAGTGATCAACAGTATTTTAGGCTTTTTGTTAGTTTATTCTTTTCCTCCTTTGATAACAATTTGGCTACATGATAGGTCAAATAATACTGAAACAAACTATATTACATCAGGAGAATATCATCTACCATAGTTCACCTAGTGAAGTGTGCAGAAAATACCCTGTCCTGGGAATTGAGAAACTCAGGCATCTCAGCTCATTCATATTGAAATGAACAGGATTTTTTTTCTATCCTTCTTTCCTTCTTTGATTTATAAACCAATTCAACATGAATTTATCATACTCTTGTTAGGAACAAAACAACAGCAGCAGCCTTGATATCTGCTTTCAAAGGGCATATAATTTAGTAGGAGATACAGAGTAGTGAAAATGCAGGCTTTGATAATAGATATAATGCATAGGACACTATTGATGTCCACAGGGGCAGTTACAAAATGGTGGTGGGATCAGTAGTCTTAAAATGGAGAAAGAAAGGCTCTGAGTTGAGTTTTAAAAGACAGAGCTGGGGTGCTTGGGTGGCTCGGTTGGTTAAGTGTCGGACTCTTGATTTCAGCTCAGGTCATGATCTCACAGTTGTGGGTTCCAGCCCTGTGTTGGACTCTGTGCTGACAGCCCAGAGCCTACTTGGGATTCTTGCTCTCTCTTTCTCTCTGACCCTCCCATGCTTGTGCAGGAGGGCGCACGTGTGTGTGTGTGTGTGTGTGTGTGTGTGTGCGCGCGCGCACGCACGTGTGTGCACTCTTTGCCAAAACAAAAAAAGTTAAAAAAAAGTTAACGACAAGCAATGAAAGGGCATTCTGGTTGAGGAAAAGATAGGTATGAAGTCACAGAGGCATGAAACAGTGTGATTTGGAGAAGTTCAAACAACTTTATAGTTTGAACAAGGAATGTGGGTGGGGAAGAGAGTGACAAGATTAAACATTATTAAACCCATTTACTAGTGGAAGCTGGCAAGTAGCAAATAGTGAAAGGATTAGTGTGTAAGGAAGATGGCTCTGATAGCAACATGGGAAGGTTGTTAGGAGGAATCAGAAAACCAGTGGAGGAACAGGGAAGACCTGAACTAATATTGCAGCAGTGAGTTGACAAGGGGGTAGATTATTTAAGGGATATTGAGGAGGATTGGGCAGGTCCACGTGACTGGCAGAATTGAAACTGGGATAAGTGAGACGGTAGAGTCTGATGCCTTAAATTTCAACTGGGCCAGATGAAAGAATAATGGAGACATTCACAAAGAAAGACTATTAGTGTAAGTGTAACTTAGGAAAGTATTACAGTGAATTGGTCTTTAACTTGTAGAAGGCTGTGCCTATAGCACAAATAGAGATGCTGTGTAACTAACTGTTGAATACAGAGGTCTGGAGTTCAGCATTCTGAACTATAGTTACAGTTCCGGGAGTCTCCATCATATTCTATCTGCTCCATGTATCTGACAGATATGTTTTAAGAAACAAGCAATATAGTTTCAGGGAAAATACATTGCCTTTCACAATTCTATTGTAGCTACAATTTATTGCATGTACTAGGCATTTTACACAAATCCTTGCTACAATGCCATGGGATAGGTATTTCCTAAGGCTTTAAAGCCATTAAGAAACTTACCCAATATCCCACTGCTTGTAAATGCTGGAGTGAGGATTTGAACATGAATCTGCCTAAAAGCCTGTGGACCACCATGTCTTGACTTTTGATTTACCTCTTCAGATAATATAAACTATTTTTACTAGGCAGCTTGACATTTACATTTAATGGAATTAGTTCTTAAAAAGTTTTAAATAAGAAGATAGCAGTAAATATTAGGCAAAGTTCTGCAAAAATGTTTTTCTTTCTGTCCAAACCAAAAAAAAAAAAAAAAAAAGTAAAGATCTCTTTGAAAGTAGCAATTACACACACAAAACAAAAGCAAAGCAAAACAAACAAACAAACAAAAAACCCTAATGTCTATAAGTCTAAATGTAATGAACTTCTATTTGTGTGGAACAGTTGACAAGGTGGGTTTCATTAATATTTTTTAGAACTCTGTATGTTACAAATGTTCTGATACATGATGCAATTCTTGCAACAGACAGCTGAAACAGATATTTTTCTCATTTTATAGTTGCACAGACTGAAGCACTTGAGCACATCAAACAGTTGCTTCCCCTCTTGGCATATTAACGAGACTCTGGTATTGAAAACTATAATGTCCTTATATTGATATGTTGGAACAGCCTATCAAAGAAATAATATCCAGTCAAATTGTGGCATAAGTTTTAATCTCCTAAACTCTCCCAAGTGATCAATATTTTTTCCTTATAAGAATGATGATTTTCCCTTCACAGAGACTGAAAACTTAATTAAACGTTAGTTGCTACTTAGCCAAACTACAACACAATTTCATTGATTAGAAATGATGAATCGTATTCATAAATTCAACAGCATTAGGAAATGAAAATATATAATGTAATACTTGAGGAAAAGTCATTTTTATGAAAGGAAAGCAGGCTTCCCAAGGATATTCCAAAAAGAAAAACTGTAACATTTATTTATTTGATCATCTTTTTTTTTTTCTTACTAACAAGTCAATATCATCTTCACAACCCATTTACTAGTGGATGTTAGTAATAAGAAAGCTTGGTCACATGGACCATCGATCCATACAAATAGCTATAGCCTGAGAGCACAGTAACAGTTTGAACAGTCTGAATTTACCGTAGTAGGTTCACATAAAGATGCTACCAGTGGAATGGTGTGTATGTTTATTGCTTACACAAGAACCAACTCACCTAAAAAAGTATCCTATAGAAGTATCCTTAAATTATACACTTAAATTTAGGGAAGGCACTGTTCTAGTCAAAGATTGACTGCAAAGTTTAGAAAAACATTTTAACATGTAACACACAGAAGAAGGGGATATTTTAATATACTTCACAAACTTAATTCAGAATTAGAGAGCTTATAAGTGATGCTAAATTGCATAGAGTCGGATTCAGTGGGTACTGGCTTACAACAGAGAGTAACTTAGTAAAAAATCATGGTGTCGTTTTTCATCAAAGCAAGAACAACCTAAAAGATAAGCAGTTTGAAAATGGGTTCCCTTTGATTTACTAATAACATTGGAAAGGAGCATGACATGAAATGGGAGAATGTGAGTTCAAGGTTATTTGGGGCTTTATGTAAAGGGACACTAGTACTTGGGAATAAAAGTGCCGATCCTTTACTCTGTGATTTGAGTAATCATTCCCTGATGAAAGGTCTTCTTGGATAAAATGAATACTGAAAAATAGTAGAATCCTAACTGAGATTTAAAGAGATTAGAGAATTACTTTATGAACTAAGGCTACATCAAAATCAGGAACCAGCCCCACTGCCCATTTGCTTCAGAATCCTAGAGTCCCTAGTATTTCATTCAATTGAACAGAATTTTCATTGGTGGTCTTGTATACAGTTGCAGGGGCTCTGGTACAAGTACTATGGGCAGCACCCAGAT
Source organism: Panthera uncia (assembly GCF_023721935.1). NCBI lineage: Eukaryota > Metazoa > Chordata > Mammalia > Carnivora > Felidae > Panthera > Panthera uncia. The sequence continues at coordinate 124,181,177 of NC_064816.1, forward strand.
AGGTCAGGGTCAGTCCATGACCTCAACAATTTTACATTTTGGATGAAGGACAAGAGAAGTGCAGACATAAAACTGTATAAAGCACAAAAGGAGAAATTTTTCTTCAGTGTAATAAACCTAATTAACATTGCACAGAGTCAGAGAAGAGGTTGACTTGGAGAACCAGGAAGTGTTTTCTAGAGGAGGGAACTTCTGAGATTGATCTTAAGAGTGGGTAGAATCCAAATAGAAGAGTTCTAGTGGGGAGAATCTAAACAGAGGTTATAGGCTGCAATGAATTTGGGGTACTAGGCATGCTGAGCATGGAGTTTGATTGAACTGGAAGCCTTTTGGAGGAGAATAGGAAGCAACACGGCTGGGGAGGTGTGCTGGGACCTTTACTGATGGGGGCATCAAGTGCCAGATGAGGAAAGCAGACAGGAATTCTTGATGGCTTTTGATAGGCAGATGATTTGAAGCATGGGTATGGATGTCTGGTGGACCTTGATGTAAACCCAAAGTTTGTCTTTATGTGATGCATTTCCTTTAATAAAAGTAAATATCTTAGAGCATTGATCACCCTTTCTGCAATAAAAATGTGGATTTTTTGTGTGTGTGCCTACTTTCAGGAGTTATGAGAGACTCTGATAAAATAATGTTGCTTATTGTACAAAGTACATCATTAAATATATTTTTTTAATTTTTTTAAACATTTATTCATTTTTGAGAGACAGAGAGCAAGCAGGGGTGGGGCAGAGAGAGAGAGGGAGACACCGAATCCGAAGCAGGCTCCATGCTCTGAGCTGTCAGCACAGAGCCCAACATAGGGCTTAAACTCACAGAATGTGAGATCAGACCTGAGCCAAAGTCAGATGATCAACTGAGTGAGCCACCCAGGTACCCCAATCATTAAATATTTATGATTGCCATTGTTATTGCTGCTGTGATGAAGAAAGATTTATCTAACGGCATTTCTCATGGTAAATTTGGATAGGAGATACTGATAACGGAAAGATCTCTAAGGAAGTTAGGCAGAGAGAAACAATGAGAAAATAAATTTACAGGACTTAACAATAGGTTTTTACATATCATTAAAAGAGTCAAAGGTGACTCCAAAATCTGATCCTTGTTTAGAGAGAAATAATAGAAAGCCACGTAGGTTTAGGTTTTTTTAATGGAATAAATGAGTTAGATTTATAACATGCTGGTTTTGCGGATTGGATTAGTCATTTAGGTATGTTCTAAAGGCAGCTAGAAATGGAGGTCTGAAGCTTAGGGAGGGTGAACTTAGTGAACTTGGGAAGCAACTGCTGTGAGAGGTACTAGTTAAAGACCTAGTAGGGGATGAAATCAGCTAGGGCTACTATGTAGACACAGAAGGTAGTGGATGTAATCTGGAGGGTCATCTACATGTGGGGTCCAGGAGGAGGGATGGAGTATCATCAAGGAAGAAGGAGAACATAGCAGGGTAATCCTGATGGCACAGTCTCATGAGAACCAAACAATGAAATAGGAAGTTTTGAGAAGGAGATGGCCGCAAAAATAACAGAAATTTAAAGAGAATGAGGATTCTAAAACACTCCCCCTCTATTTGGTGAAAATGAGGCCTTTGAAACAATAGTGAGAAGAGTATTGGGAGTAGAGTTAAAATTGGAGTAACTAGGAAAGTGTAAATAGGAGTAAATAGGAAAGTGAATATAGACTATTAAGAAAGTGAAATAGCAAGGATAAAAAAAATAGGGCTTGAGTATGAAAAGATAGCAAGAACAAGGGAAGATTTTCAGTTGTGGGGAGGTGGTGCTGGTATGGGATCTGTGTATGTTTGTAGGTAGAGAGACTAGAGACAACAGAGCTAAAGAAGAGAGAAGAGAAGTACTCTCCTTAGAGATACTCTGGAGTTGGAATTAAGACCCTAAGTAGAATTGTGAAGTCTGGTGGCTAGTCTTGAATGACTGCTCAGATTTTTTAACCAAGAACATGTTGCTCAGTCTCCTGCTACTAAAGGACCCAGTGATAATATGACTGAGTTGATATCCATGGTTTTTGGTAAGCATTTTGAGAACTGAGACTGAGGAAGAAACAGCAATATGTGTTGTCAACACAGCAATGAGATGAGGATCCAGACAAGCACAGGTTAAAGTGCTGTCTCTACTATTTACTAGCTATGTGATCTTAAGGGAGTTTGGTGATCTTCAGAAGCTTCAGTTTCCTCATCCATAAAAGAAAAAGCATTTATGGACCCTTTCTGTTTTCTGCAATAGGCACATGCAGTTGCTAAATTTGGTGTGAGTTACTCCTATAATAAGGTATACCATCTACATTTTCATTAATGTTCTAGTTGTACTATTAATACTCTTACTGTATTTTTCCTGGCCATGAAGTTACTCCATCATCCACTGAAGTAATAAATTAATAAATGCTTTCCAGTTGAACAGAGAAAATCACTGTATGTTCCTAGAGGTAATTAATTGTCTTCCTTACCATAATCAGGAATTAATCTAAAATATTGATTTAGTATGGTCTAAATGTATATTCAATAAAATATAACATTAATTCAAAGTGAAAAAACTGTCTTCTCATTACTGAGATCACATATATGATTATTACCTTTTAATGTCCTGTTCTATCATCTTAACTTCACATATGTGTGGTATCAGTGGCCTCCTCAGAGCCCAAACATCCTTCATAAGAGCCTCATGGAGAGTGGTTTCCCCCTATCTTGAAACAGATGATTGTTCTCAGAGCTTCCAGGAGACTTTACAGATAGTTAGTGTTCATAGGTAGTATTCGAGGGTATTTTTTAAGAATCTTTTTTTATCTTGAATTAGAAAAGAACATTCAAAGGCCTATTACGAATATTCACATAGTGCTAATTGTTAAACGACTGTCCTTTGCACTTTTTCCAATTGCACCTAGAAAAGCAGAGTTCTCAAGCTGATTCCCTGGATAGCAAAATGGGTCATAATTTTATAGAAGGATGTGAGTTAGGCACAGCCTAAAAACAATAGATTTCTAAGACTGAGGGCGTCTGACAAGCTCTGGATAGGCCCACTTGAAAGCAGCAGTGGAATGATGAAAATGTATTTTATTTTCTGATATCCCTAAGATTTTATATTGCTCCTCTCTGATTCATCCACAGAGATGGCATATTACCCTGTAGTAGATACTAACAAGCTATTCTAAAAAGGCCCAATTTAGAGAAAATGGATTTAGTGTAAATTAAACAGGATTTTCATGAGACTTAATGCAAATCTTCCTAATATGAAACAATGATCTTTCTCCCCTGTTTTGTTTTTTGTTTTTTTTTAATATAATGGACAGAATCTATGCTCTAAATGAAACCTTAACCCAAAGATAAATGTTTAAAACTGATGGAGGTGGTAGTGATCTGCCAAGGGTTAGGTTCCTTTGCCTGTTCTTTTACTCCATTAGGGCTGCTATAACAAAATACCACAGACTGAGTAATTTACCAACAACAGAAATTTACTTATCAAGTTCTGGAGCCTAGAAGTCCAAGACAAGTGTGCCGACAAGTTTGAGTTAAGGGTCTTCCTCTAGGTTATAGAACTTCCTGTATTCTCACATGGGAGAAGGGTACTCCAATGTGTTTTTTCAATATCACAAAGCAATTAACTTCATACTACCTACTGGGACATAGCATCAAATCCCACAGGCTAAGGGCTATTGCCACAAGACTGTCTCCACTTCAGCTGCCAATTGCAAGTTGGTTTTTGCACAGGTTGTTACCTGTGTTTCTGGCTATAAATTGGAGGTTCCCACAACCTCTGCTCATGTTCAAGTAATTTTCTAGAGCAACTCTTGGAACTCACCACTTACTTATATTTACTAGTTTATTATAAAGAATACTATAATGGACACAGATGAAAAATCAGATGAATTGGTACATGGGGTTGGGTCCAGAATAGTCCTGAGTGTGCTTCTGAGTGAACTTCTGCATCATGGAACTGGGGTGTGCCAACCTCTCAGCACATTGATGCATTCTGAGTTTTTATAGCACTTATGTAGAGCTTATGTAGCTTTTCCTTCTTACCTTCTTACCAGAGATTGGTGGGTATGCCTAAAAATTCCAACTCTCTAATCACTTGGTCTTTCTGGTGACCAGCCTCATCCTGAGACCATCTAGTGTCCCCACTCCAAGTCACCTCATTGGCAGAAACTTCAATGTGCTCAAAAGGGACTCCTTAGGAGTAACAAAAGACATTCCTATCAGGAAATTCTAAGGGTTTTAGGAGCTTTATGCCAGGAACTGGACACAAAGGCCAAATATGTCTTCCTATACCACATGTACCTACCCTACTCATGAAGGTTTTGCCCTCATGACATAATTGCTGTCCCAAGACCCTACCTCCTAATACTACCATCTTGGCAATCAGGATTTCAACATGAATTTTGAGGGCAGACTATAGCACCTGATTTCTGGACTTTAAACTCTTTGAAGTTAAGGGTAATGTTTGGGAAGCCAGTAAAATGGAGTTTTTCCTCTATGAGCTTTGACTATGCAAATATCACACACCAGGAATAAGGTATATTTGCTTTTATACTAGTAAGCAGAAAAGAATAAGAGGTAATTTTGGAGTCTGCAGATCGAGGTGACAAAGTGAAAAGAGAAGATTTGAGCAGAAAACTTGAGTAAGAAGGCGGTTGGAAGCTCTCTTGTCCTTGAGATTACACTGAAGCAAGGCATAAGGAAGAGAAAATCATAATAAAATATATTGAAGTCATACAGGGTTCCAAGCATACTAGTTATATTTCATCTTCACAACATTGTTCTGAAATAGGTGTCCTGTCCATTTTACAGATTAAGAAATTCAGGCTCGGAGAGCTTAAGTGACTTGCCCATTATTTCTAAGTGACAGACTTTGGATTTGAACCCAGGTCTGCTTAACTCTTAGCCTAAAATTTCCACTACAGGGTTCTAAATTGAAGTAGGGCAAGGGGTGGAGAAAAGGAGGGATTTGGTGACATTGATGGTCTCTGTTTACATTTCACTTTTGTTTGGGAGCTGTCTGGAGGGAATGCAGGTGTTACTCACGAAGTGCCAGGATAATACTAAGAGGCTACCTCCTTACTCCAGCCTGACAAGCCTGGGCTGGACCTGGCCCTCTCATTGCCTAACCCTGCCCAGGTTGAGGATTGAAGAGCTCCCTGTGCTATTCTTAGTACTCATTTAACTGTCACTACATCTTGTTTTTTTAATACCCTTGCCTGACTCGATAGCAGCTAGAACTGTAAAAATAAATCTTTTTTTAAACATTAAAAAGACATATGCTTTATTAATATTTAGGGTCACAGGGTAGAATCTTAGATTTAGAAGTGCCCTCAGAGGTTAACTCATTACACCTTGGATCATAGCTCAGATTGCTGGGTTATCTGCTATGGACTAGGCAGTCTGGGGATGAAGGGAGTGGGGCAGGACTCTGATTTCATCTGCATTTTGTGGTGGCACAGGCAGCAAGCATACAGATCTTCTAGTAGTGTCCACAGACACTTGGTTGGGTTCAGGAGTTTAGTCCAAGGGAGAACCTAGCAAGAGGAAGGTGGGTCAAGGTTAGGACCCTATGATATTAGACAATTTACTGAGGACTTCAGGGACATGGAACAGGCCAGGGATCTAGGAAACAATTCTAGAATATAGATAGGGTCTAATCTAAGTCTTTTTGAAAGATTAATCTGGTTAAGAGTATTGAAGCCAAGTCTGGAAAAATAGAGTAAGTGTGGCTCTGTGCTGAATGTTGGGTTTGTTCCCTGAGTTCTTGGTCATTGGTTTTCAACCATGAAGCAGGGCAAGTAGGTGGTGGGCTCAGTTTCCTATTAGCTGAAACTGGCAGGACCTAACATGTCTTCTTAGGGGACAAATGAGCAGGGCTTTCATTCCAGGAAGAATGACCTTCAGATCCTACCTCTACCATTTAATATCCACTTGGAGAGTTACTCAACATCTCTATTCCTCAGTTTCCTATTTGCATGGAAGAGGGATAATAGCCCATATTTCAGAGGGCTGTTGGGAAAATTAAACTGGGTAAGTACAGTGCTTACAGTACATAGTACTATGTATTAATATAATTAATGTTAACTATTGTTACCTAGATCAGCTTCTAGACTAAGACAACTAATAATATTTGTGCATAAGATATGTTGGTAAAGAATATCTGGTGAAGAAATGGTGAATAACATGTGTCCCACTCCTGGTCTTGGGCAGACTTTGCTAAGAGATCATGGCATTCTTCCCTAACAAACCTAGATGTTGCTTCATAAATATTCTCCATATAGAGGTCTAGGCAGTCCCTTCTAATTAGTTAGGGCTAGAAAGCTATTTAATATCTTTGTTTTAATGTGTGAATTTCCCTCATGGTCTTCCTAACAGATGAAGATCCAGCTTTTTAATAAACCTTTCACTATCAATGACCTTACTGCCTCCAAAAGTCATCCATTTAATTGTTAGATGCCTCTAATTATTACAATTGTTGTGGGGAATCTATTTATTTACTAAATAAAAATGCTTTAAAAATTTAGTTTATCTGAGAGAGATTGGATTTTACTGCCATATCCTATGCACAAATATATTATCACATAAGAATATCCATCAACTTTTAAGTTCATATTTACTGGTATTAAAAAAAAAAAATTGTCAGGGGGTGCCTGGGTGGCTCAGTTGGTTAAGCATCTGACTTTGGTTCAGGTCATGATCTCACGGTTTGTGGGTTTGAGCCCCACATCAGGATCTGTGCTGACAGCTCACAGCCTGGAGACTGCTTGGGATTCTGTCTCCCGCTCTCTCTGCCCCTCCTCCACTTATGCTCTTTCTCTCTCTGAAAAATAAAATAAAAACATTAAAAAAATTTAAAAAAAGAAATTAGCAGATATTTCTTTGTAGGTGTTAATTTGCATTTGGCAGCTGGCCTTCAATAAAAAGTTCAATGTTCTTGCAGATATAACTTTGACATTTATTTTTGGCAAGATAAATATTGTTCTAATACTTTTTTTTAAAAAATAATATCACACACATAAAAGTAGCAGCAGTATAAAAATAAATAATCTGAACTTTATGAAATATTTTTGAATTTGTATATTCCATTGATTCTAAACCTGATATCTAATTTAATAATGAAATTCAATTACTTAAAAAAAAGAAAAAACTGAAAACCAAAAGCCAAAACTTTAACAATGATAGACCTGAATATTTTGGTTGGAAATTTAAAGACAGACGTATTCATTCTGGATTATCAGTTTGATTTATATAAGATTGTTCGTCACTTCAGGGGAATAAAAAACCAAAAGACACCAACAGACTTCTTGTTACTTTTCCTTGTTTTTCTCTCCTCTATATAGATATTAGTTCTGCTCTTCAAATAGTTTAAAGAGAGTATGAGTGAAAAGCTTTCTTTTTTTGTTGTTGTTTTACTTTATAACATCCTCATGCCCAGTGTAAGTTTCTACCATTCAGACCGCAGTCTAGTTTATCTTTTGACTGTTCCCTAGAGATGTCTGTGTCTACATGAAAGTAAAAAAGCCATCTGATTTGACCTTTTCAGAAGATGAATAGAATGGTTTTTTACTTGCCTATAGATGGAAGTAATTTGGAATATTTTACACAATGTTGTTTCCAAACTAATAGGAGATAAAATGATAAGCATTTATTAAACATCTGTGTTATGTCAGATGTTTAAATATTTATTTTAATGCCTCTAAAAGGTGATTTATGTAATATTCATTTTATGGAAGGGAAACTAAGGCTCAGAGTTGAAGTCACTTGCCCAATACTTCTCTAATAAGTGGTAGAGCTGAGATTTGAATCCAGATCTGCCTAGCACTGCCAAACTCCTTCCCCTTCCGCTGAACCACCCTGACTCCTACCCAGATTGAAAACTGTTTATTGAAAGTATGGAACTGGAAGAGGAAAGGTATATCTGTTCCTCAAAGGGTATGTTATATGGGAATCAAACATTCTGCACATCTTATGCCATATACATAAGGAAAAAAATTCTTAGAAGAAAATACTCTCAATTGGAAGGAATTTGTACAAAACCATGAAAGTCATGAGATTCATTATTTTCTCAAAGTCTAAGATCTAAAACAGAGCATAAGTAACCTTCAGTTTCCAGACTCCTCAGGAGGATTGTTATTCTTCTTCTTTTCATTTTACAGCTAGCTGTCTGTGGTTTTATTACAACTTTAATTGGCTAGAGCCTTTAATTATGGTTAGGTGAATCTATTTGTGTGAAATAACAAGCATAAACTTTCTTCCATTTGCAAAAGTGAACATTTGTGCAAATACAGATTTTTTTGCCACTGTATTTATCTTTTATTCTAGTCTCTCATTTCTATGTAATTTGTGTCTTTGAGATTTTATATTATTAGATGTGGAATGTGACAGGTAGAAAAAAGGCACAAGGTCATTTCATTATTCTCTGAATCTGTTTCAGGCACATCACTTTCTTAGTTTAAAAATCTGTATGATAACTTGCAATTTAATCTTCTGTTTTAAATGTCTTCTTTCCTGATGACACTCCTTCCGCTACTTGATTCATTGTAAATGCTGAAGCAGTTATCAAATTCCTCATTGAGTGTTCTATGTTTTACTTAAAAAATGTAGGTTAAAAAATAAACCCTTACTTGATTCTGGGAGATGGTGTAAATGGCAGCCTAATTTTGGGATCTTCCTGAATCTTCACATAAAAAATAATTCGAAAGCAAAAACAAGAAGTACTACTAAACATTTTCAGTGATACTAGAGGTCACCACAGCTCCCAGAACCCCAAGGTACATTCAGGTGGGGATCAGCCACTTAGAGCCACCACACCTGTGTGCCATTGGCTTTGTACAATTGACAGTGAAGAGAAGTAATATGGTCAAACACAGAGATACACCCTTCCAACTCCTCTTTAAGTTGCCTTGCTGGAAGAGCATGGTTAGCTCTTAAATTTCTTCAGATCTACTTTACTTTTGAACTTAGAAGTTTTTGGGGATGACAGTCCAGCCATTTCTGCCAGAAAAGAGAACCTCAAATACAAATGCAGACCACAGATCTGGACTGTGGCTTGATGTTCTTCTTGCCCAATCTTGCTTTTCATTCCTTTCAGAGTGTTACACTTGCATTTCTAGCTCAGTTGCAGTGTCTGTTTCTGGGATGATTCTACAGACCCAGCAAAGCCAGGATTGTTCTGCGAAATCAGGCAATAAGATGGGTGATTTGTGATAGTTTCTGGCACAAGGTGGTGGCTGAAGGTTTTTGGTGGAGGAGACTTACAGGTGCAACAATTTGGGCTTTGAACATGTATAAGGAGAGAAATGAACACAAAAACAATGGAATTGGCTTCTTGTTAGGTTTTATGGATTGTCTACAAAGGATTCATGAAAATCTGAGGATGATTAACAGATTGTTAAAAAAACTAAATATAATCCAGAAAGCTTCGTTGGTAGAACTTATAAAGAGGCCCATATTTCTTAAAATAGGAAAGCAGAAAACCAACTGGAAACCAAGCCTATTCCCTTAGGGAAAACATACTGTTCCCTAAGGTTACAAGAGTCCTCCTTGAGATCTCCTACTTCAACTTCCAGCTACCAGATTAATAACTAGGGTCAAGTTGCAGCTTAACCCACATAAAGACATGTTGGGCCTGATAAGTGAGGTCCTAAAGGGGCTGCAAAGATTAGCCACCATGTACTAAAAGAAACTGACAGAGTACCCATACAACTGGATTTTGAGGGTACTAGACCCAAGGGAACTACACTGGGTAGTTCTGGATAAGGGAGATCTCTGGATAAGGGAGATGTAATTGACCTCAATAAACTATTTTGAGATATGAGATGAATCATCCTGGCAAGGACCTCAGAAGATGGGACAAACTCACTCGTTGGACATCTCCTAGATACCTGGAAAATGTGATTGCCCGTGCTGAGAGAAACTGAAATGCCTGAATTGTTTAAGCAGAGGGCAAAGAAAAAGGTTTAACATGTACATTAGAGTGGGTATCCTGGAGTTGCTACAATACAGCCAGGAGACCTGGTAGAGAACTCTTAGAGGATACACCATTCACCAAAACCATTAGAAATATAATAGTGGAAGGGAACCAGCTTCATGAAGAAATTTAATTGTGGCTCTACTCTGAAAGGAGGGCTGATGGTAGGAGACAGGGTTACAAAGATTGGCTTGTTGATAGCAGTGGGGACTATGGGTCCCTGAAGAGATAGGGGCCAGGTAGTGGTTCTTAACCTCTAGATATCATTAAGGAACAGCAAAGTGAGCTTGACCTGCAAAGAATTGTAAAGATGATTAATAGACATAGTGTTTTCAGGGGCAGAATGGTTGAAGAGCCAGTGAGGTTACTGCTGAATATACATAACAACAGAGAAATAAATAGGCAGGGAGTGAAAATGGTTGGGCAGGGGACTGAGAGCAATTTCATGGATGAGACACTGTGATCTCTAATTTCCAGAACTGAGCCATTTTTCAGACCTAGAATTCATTTGCTGAGGTGGGAACTAGGTTGCCAAAAGGAAAGACTCTAACACCATGACAAGTATATGCTATAATAATTGTTCTAGCCCTTCCCCACAGGTCCAATGGGCCACTGGTTAGAGTCCAAAAATTGGAATTTGTGTTGGGGAAAAAAAAACAACTCACTAGTGTTTAAAAAGCCATATTCCCCACATAGGTCAAACCTAAACCTTGAACATAACATAACTTCTGACTTACAGTGGTTGGTTTCGTGACCAAAATGGCCTGGTTCATTAACTGAATGGACTGTTCTAGGACTCAGGTCTCTATTATATAAATGAAAAAAAACATTTTTAGTATGCTACTTTTGATAAACTAGATAAAACTCGTAGTGACTAGTCGTAATTTCTCTCATTGTGCTCCCCACCCCCCCGCCTTTATCTTCATATTGAATCTACAGAAGTCTCCATGAGCAGATCCAGACCCACTCAATTGATAGAGCAGCTAAGGATGGAGCAAAAACTGTTTGAAGTCTTCATCTCAAGCCAGTATCTGGTGGGCCAGAGATGGCCCTGAGATCTATGCAGCTTCTGAGTCTCTCAACATTCACCATGTTTTGTTTCTCTGTAGCCCAATCCTACAATAGAAATGCATTTTTTATCTCATTCTGTTTCTGTCCAGTAAGCTTTTTCAGTTTGTTATACCCAGAATTTGTGATCTCCAAAGACCACCAGGGAGCCGAGTCCGATACAAAAGCAAAAGAGCCTTTATTCGAGCTAGCTCGAGCTCAATCCCCTACCTGCACTGACGCAGCTGTGAGATGCCGGGGAGAGAGAGCGAGTTTCAAAAGCACAAAGGTTTTATTGGGGTCTAGGGGCAGTTGGTGAGGTAATGGCTGTGGCCTCAGCCGATTGGCTGGGGAAGGGTCAGAGTCCTGTTCGGGAAGTTTGATCGGGTGAGCGGGAGGTTACTCAAGGGGAGGAGGTGTGGTCAAGGTGGAGGACACAGAACAAGATGGAGTCGGCCTGCGTAGATCCGCCCTTTCAAGTTTTCCAGTCTCTCCGATGAAGAGTCCTAATTTGGATCCGTTCTAATAGGGTATAGTTTTTCATATTCCCACTTAATAGTTTCTTGCACCCAAACCTCTGTCTTACTTTACTCAACAGCAATATCTATTGCTTTGCCAGGAACCCATCTGTTCCTCTACTCTTCTAATAATCTGGATTCCTCCAGTCCTCTTAACCCTCCATAAAGCACTGTTCACTTGTTTATTGCTTCAGTCTAATACATCTTTAAGATATTGTGCCTTGAACTTCCAACTGGAATTTTTGGGTTCTAACCCAGAAACTGGTTATTTTCTTTACATTTGAGCCTGGCTTCAGTGTGTCTAATGCAGTAGACTGGTATTTTTGTGACATAGCAATAGAAAATAAAAATTGGTTGTTTATATTTTTTATTAGTATTTGCAAGAAGTAACTAGTCTCTTTATCTTCATAATATGGTGAGAGAAAAATCCAGCTTTTTTTTTTTTCTACTGAATGAGCTATTTTCCTCATGTCAAGAGGAAAATAGAACTGTGTATGTTCTAAGATTTTACCCTACTTTCAAGCTAACATATTTGCTTGCTACAGTTTCATGATTACTAGAAGACCTGAATCTCTAGGATCAGAGATAGAGGACACTATTACAACAGCAAATGGAATGAGTATCGCAGGAGTCTGGGTGATAGATGAGGAATCATGAGCTAGGGAACCCAAGTCTTTTTTTTTTTTTTTTTTTTTAATGTTTATTTCTCAGAGAGAGTGCATGCACATGAGCAAAGCTGGGGACAGAGACAGAGAGAGGGAGACAGAGAATCCCAAGCAGACTCTTCACAGTGCTTGCAGAGCCTGAGCCAAGATCAAGAGTCAGAGGCTTAACTGGCTAAGTCACCCAGGCACCCTGGGAACCCTGGGTAGGGTTCCCTGAATCTTTTATAATGGGCAGTGTCTTTTGGCCTAGATAGAGACATTCTCTTTATTATATAGGACAATAAGAAACTTGACCTTTGCCCTAGAGGGAAATAGTGTCACTATGTTTAAGTCTGTTCTCTCTATAAATACCCTTTTAAAGATAGTTTGAAACAAAGGCAGTCCATGCTTCTCATAAAACCAGATAGCCATGGAGTATTGTCACCTAATAGCCCACACTTTGGAACAATTCAGTCTGTTATCTTGCCCCAAAACATTATTTTGAGATTGTTACTCTTTAGGTTTTGTTTCTTTTGTTTTTGAGAGTGCTACTCTGTAATCAATTAATCCTTTTATTCTTAAGACTCTGCTAACTTACTCTAGGCATTTTTCTTCTAAGATTATAAAGAGCAGAGCGTCTAAGAGGAAATCCTAGAATTCCTCTTAGGGGCTCTGTCTGCAGGAAAGCCAGGGCCTTTGTGTGAATTAATAGGGCCAGGATGTATTAATGTAATGATACAGCCTGTGGCCAAACCAGAAAGACTATGTCCTTCAAACCTTGATTCATAGGGTGGTGTACTTTGGAACTTCAACCAAGATTTTCTGTATTATGATTTTGTTGGGACTGCAGGAACTCTTGTTTCTCTTTGGTTTCTCCTTTGAGATACAGTCCTTGCTCAGAGGCATACAATTACTTGAAAGTAAGAAAGGTGAGGAAGAAATGAATGTATAAAAGCAAGTACTACACCAATTGACACATCATTCTAGTTCAGGAGATTCGCAGTTCTGCTTTCCAAAGACCATTTCTTGTACTAGTTGCAAAAGAATCACCTGGAGAACTCAACTAAAAACTAAAATTAAAATTAAAAAAAAAACTTTATGGGTTCATACTTACTGAATCTGAATCTCTGGAGTGGAGGCCAGAAAGTTTGTGTATTGACAAGGCTTCCCCAAGTGATTGTAAGATGCAGCCAGTGTTGGGAACCAGTGACTGCAGAAGTGTTTGAAAGGGGAAGAAACTTTTTTTTTGTGGACAAACTCTCCACCTTCATTGTAAAGCTACTCACTCTGGGTAGGTACTATGGCATGGAACATTTCAAGTTAAAGACAGTATTCATTTCTCTAGATAGCTGGTTTAAGAAGCTCAGGTGCTTAGATGGGCACAGGTCTGAATATGCTTATCAAATTATCTTGAAGCATTTAGCTTTAATTGGATGACTAAGATTTTGGAAACTGAAGATTGGCTAAGGATTGGCACAAGTGTGTTAAATGCCTGAGTAATAGTACTTGCTTTAATTGAATTTAGTTAATTCCCTTTCTGCTCTTAGTTTGCCTTTTTTTTTTTTTCTTTTTTCTTTTTATAAGTTTCTGGTTGGTCTGGTTGGGATTTGATTTTTAATAGGGTATATGCAGACTTGCACTGAAAAGTAGTTCCTATTCAGATTAAAAATGAACAGAATTCATTCTTTTAGTTTTCAGATGTCTGGGTCTATAAAGCACAACTAAATTAGGTGCAGGACCATAAAATTAGCTCCAGAAAATTCTCTAGAGGATATCCTGATGGCAGATAAATAGCAACCTATCCACTCCTTACCTCATAGCTTGACTGTGAGGCCATGTGGTAATTTGGACCCAATTTTGCCAGCTAGCCTGAGGATAGCATTCACATGGCATTAATAGCAACATCACCTTCCTTGGCACCTATGGCAGATGTGGATTATCAATCATGGTATCCTTTTCACTAGGTCTTGATGTGACCTCCGAATCCCTCTGAAGAACAATCAAGGCAGCACTATCAATTGACTAGAACTGCTTCATTAAATTATCTGTAGTGTGGTGGAGTGAAAAAACTGGTGCGGGGTGGGGGGTGGTGGGGAAGGCTTATCTCTGACCTTGAACAAGCCATTTCCTCTCTCAGGGTTTCCTGTTCCTTTGCTTTCAGTGTTTCTTCTTTTCATTGAGTTTCTGTTAGTGTATGGCTTTGTTGCTTTGTTGTTGCAGTAGTTAGAGGCATCAGCTAATGGCTATAATTCAATAGTTTTTAAAAATATAAGCCAGCTCGTTTCATACTTGGTTATACTTCAGCTTAACACTAGATGATGTCTAAGATGTGTTTCAGTTTTAAAAGAGCAACACCTGTGGCCTTATATATTAACTGTTGTCACAATGTAGTAGGCTTCTTTAGGGTAAAATAAATTTGGAGATGGGTAGAAATAAATTTATGTGAAACTCAGAATTGGATACTTAGATCAGATTCTCTTTGAGGTAAGGAATTCTTTTGCCCTGAACCTCCCTTTCTCTAAGACCTCTTCAATTTTCTAGGATCTGATATCTCTATTGTCCTACATTCTGACTGGATTGTCATGTTTTTTTTTTTTTTGTTATATTTATCTCTTAGACTGTTGGCCAACTTCCATATAAAAACTTGTGAAGCTGGAAGTTGATAAAGTACACAAACGTATGTAAAACCAAAGATGGCCCTACAACTTACCCAGAATTCTTCCTGCCTTGATTAGCCATTGACCCACCCACTCCTCTCTATAGTGGCACTTTATCAGGTAGCTAGCTCCTGTGGGAGAGTGGCATAGTTGCATTGTCTACAGATTTGTTTTGGCAACAGAGTAGACAATAACCACTTACTGGGAGAGCAATGTCTTCCCACCCCTCCCCCCTCCTAGAAACCATCAGCTTAAAGGGAAAAACAAACCATCAGTATACTAAACTTCAGTTCCTACTCCAGGTGATAACCCTGATCTTTAACTGCTAAAACCTGAAAGTTCTCCTTTTGAATCTAAAGGAGCCACGAAGAATCTTTTTTTTTTTTTTTTTTTAAAGATGTAGTACATGAATAAAGTGCTGTGCTCTTGGAGGGTGTTATTCAAAATACAAAAGGTGTTATTCATAATACCTCTTGTACTGTAGAAAATGCATGCTTGCTAACTTGAGTTTCAGCTGTTGTTAAAAGAAAATCTGCAGATAGAGCAAAAGGGCAAAAGGGTGACATCTGGCATAACAGACTTTCTAAGATGGTTTTGGCATAAAGCCTGCATTAAACAGCAGAAGAAGGAAAAAAAATCTATTGGAATAAAAAGAAAAAATGAGGACAATGCAACACTGACTTTGAATTTTTCTCAAGCCTGTTTAAAACCAGTGCAACTGTTTTGTTGTTGTTATGACCTGAAATGGGCCATCACCTCTAATATTAGCTCTGAAAGACAAGAGAATATGACTACGTGATATTTTTTCAAGTGAAGGAGGTTGAATCATTTCACAAATTATCAGCCACTATACATCTTGACTTCACCTTTTCACCTGCATGAGTATTGCACCAAAATGTCCACATTGTTACGGGATCTCCGCCACTTGACTTGTTTGGATACTTGCTAAACATGATGCATCAAATGTTATTTGAAGTCGTAAGGAATATATTTCATATTCAAAACAACGGTGGCATGGAAATTATGATCTCTGTACCTTGAAAAGAATATACTACTGGATACAAACAAGGACAAGTTAGGATAAAGTTTTAAAATAAAATAATTACTTAAGACACTAAAAGATAAGAATCATAGAGAATAAAATTTGCAGGAAGCAGGTTTAAGACTAACAATTTTGTGGGCTTCCATTTTTCTTAAAATACATTATTAGGCCTGCATCATCTCAGCTTGAAATTGAATGGGTAAGTGAGAGAGAGGCAGGAGCATAACTATAGATTCTGGATGATCAATAGCCTGTTGTTTGACAGCTCCAAGGCAGTGATTCTGCTGAATTCTTAGTGACTGAGTCCTTGGGTTAGTTCTGATGTGAGCAGTTTCAGTTTGTGCCTCTTGCTTTGATATGCATGCACATCTGTGAGGTGACCAAGCCATGGCAACAATTCTGTTAAAAATCAGCCTTTGTGTTTGTCCTTGGACCCCATTCACTTACACTAGAGCTTGAACTTTACTGATGTAAAGGACTTACGCTGTCACCCTAGTTTCTCACATGAAGATGAAAGTGAGAATATTATCCATGGTATGACCTTGATCTGCACATGACTAGATCTCAGTAGGAGTTTGGCATGTGAATTGGGGACACAATATGGCCTTTGAGAGTTGTTTATAAATAGAACCTGTGTTGCCTTACATGATTTATAAAGCCATGATTCCAGAGATTCAGCAATATTTGTTGGTTGAGAGAGAGAGAGCAAACTGTAATGACAAATAACAGAATGCTACTTTATACAGCAGCTATATAGGGTATAGCTTTCTAGGGTAGAGTTCCTTGGCCCAGACATTGATTACATGAATTTTTGTTCTTAATTTCTCATTAATTCTAATACTAAATGTGTAAGCCTCCCCCCCCCCATTTTTTTTTTTTTTTTTAAGAATTCTAAATAAAAAGAGACTGGGGAGAAAGTGTTAAACGAAGAAGAATGAGATGCTAAGAGCATTTAGAGTTGATCCATCTTGAGCATTAATGAGAAATTTCATCCTCCTGAGTATTCAGGGTGACCTGAAGATAAAAGACCATGAATTTAAGTGTTTTGTTTGTTTGTTTGCTTGTTTTTCCCCTCATAGTCCTTAATCGGTTACAGTGGTTATTTCTTTTAGGAGTTCTCTAGAGTTCCAGGGCCTACTCTCTATCAGATTGAGTTTGGATATACAAAGAATGGATCCAAAATGGAAAAGAATGAGAGTCACACAAAGAATGGATCCAAAATGGAAAAGAATGAGAGTCACACAAAGATGGGTGTGAATATTTAGAGTTGAGGAAGTGGAGAAGAGTGAGGACATAGGCTCTGAAATCAAATTGGGTTTCTCATCCTACTTCTGCCACTTACTATCTTCATGAGTTACTATGTCCAAATATTTTTTTTTGTAGCATGGGAATAATATGGATGGATATGGTGGATTAGTACTTAAGTCATTCTACCTTCTTTGTAGTTTGCCTTCTCTGCAGTGTAGAAAAGTAAAAACTGTATTTCTGAACTGTATTTGCTTCCCTCCATGAAGGATAAACTTACATAGGAATTGTTCTTCTGACAGAAGCAACTGGAAAGATGGCAAAATACTACTTAAAAAAGTGTTTTCAAAAATTGAACAGCAGGCACTGCAATACTATGACCTCTGAGAGAAAGGAAACAAATGAAGAGAGCCCAACAATTTTCTCAGTTTACTGCCCAAGAACACTTCTGAGATTACAGTACAGGGAAGGGAAGCCAAGGGAAGCCAAAGAAAGTCTGGTAGCTTTGCTGAATCAAGGCAATAGAGATTAGAACCTAGGGAAGCTAAGGTGGCTATAATTTGCAAGACCAAATGTTAGAAAGGAGGAAGCTGTAAAGAGAAAGAGCTCCAGAGATTTGCAGAGGGGTCCTATTTACTCTTTGAGTACTGATAGGTGTTAACATGAGGTGTAATTTCATGAAGCTGGGGAAAGAAAGCACATGGGAAGTCAGTAGGCCAAATAATTCCAGGAGCACAGAAGGCTGGGGATACATCACATTTCTTCCAGACAGAGTGACTAACCTTCATTACACATGAGTCACTGGATAAGAGTCCTCAGAAAGATCATGCTTTAGCAGTGAAGGTAAATTATCCCAGAAAGAAGACCATTCTGTGTATGCCAAAGTGGGTTGGGGAAGGGGTGGGCCAGGCTGTGAAAAAGAAACTTAAAACCCAAAAGAATCAAACTGAACTGAAAGTCATTTGATTGTGGGCCAGAATAAACTTGGATTAAAAAAAATTTTTTTTTAATGTTTATTTATTTTTGAGAGAGACAGAGACAGAGCACAAGCAGGAGAGGGCAGAAAGAAGGGGAGACACAGAATCAGCAGCAGGTTCCAGGCTCTGAGCTGTCAGCACAGAGCCTGATGAGGGGCTTGAACCCATGGACCACGAGATCATGACCTGAGCTGAAGTCGGACACTTAACCGACTGAGCCACCTAGGCACCGCAAACTTGGAGTTTTAAAAAGAATACGACTGAATCTAACACTTAATATCTTTAAATTCACAATGTCTGGCATTAGTTAAAATTCCCTGGCATGAATGCAGATCAGAAAACATTATCCAAGAGAAAAATTGATAGAAAAAGATACAGAATTGAGATGATTAAATTGACAGGAAATGACCCTGTCATTATTGACCCAGAACAGATATTATATATTTTATAAATTTATCAAAGTACATAAAAGAATGAATATTAAGAGATAAATGAAAAACATCCAAGTAGAATTTAAAGCAATTAAAATACAAAATCTGAAATAAAAGGAATACACCAGAGAGAATTAATAACAAATTAGAGTAGAAAAAAATGATCATTGACCTTAAAGACCTAACACTAGAGATGATTAAAAAATAAAGCCTGGAGGGAGAAAAGAGTGGACAAAACTTAAAACGGTATCAGCAACCTGTGGGATGATATCAATATGTCTAACATATATTTGAGTCCTAGAAGCAAAGGAAAATGGTGGTGTAGGGAGAAAACAGATTACAAAAGTATTTGAAGAAAATGACACCACCTTTTCCAACTTGACAAAAGCTTAAACCTATGGATCTCGGAAGCTCAAAGAATCCCATGCCAAATATAAAAAGAGCTACACCAAGGTACAACATTATCAAACTGTTGAAAAAATGTGATACTGATAAAATCTTAAAAGATGCCAAAGAAAAGACAAAAAATTGTCTTTCAAAAATGAAAGAAAAATATATTTTTGAAACAACTGGAAGCTAAGAGAATTGTTTAGCAGTAAAATTACACCACAATGAATGTTAAAGGAATTTCTTCATTCAGAAGAAATTTGGTATCAGAGAAAACTGTATTTTTTAAAATATTGATGGGTATAGGAAATATATGGGTAAATACAAAATATATTTTGATCTCCTTTAGAAAATCTCTTAAAAGATAAAAAGTTGATTGTTAAAAGCAAAATAATCTATTGTGGGACTTATGTGTAAAATGAATGAAAGCACAAGGGATAATTAAGGAGATACAGAAGTATACTGCTGGGGCGCCTGGGTGGCGCAGTCGGTTAAGCGTCCGACTTCAGCCAGGTCACGATCTCGCGGTCCACGATCTCGCGGTCCGTGAGTTCGAGCCCCGCGTCAGGCTCTGGGCCGATGGCTCGGAGCCTGGAGCCTGTTTCCGATTCTGTGTCTCCCTCTCTCTCTGCCCCTCCCCCGTTCGTGCTCTGTCTCTCTCTGTCCCAAAAATAAATAAAAAACGTTGAAAAAAAAAAAAAAAAAAAAGAAGTATACTGCTTCAGTGGTATAAACTATATTGAAAGAATTCTTTTTGAATATAGATTGTGATAACATGAAGATGTATTATAACCTATAGAACAATGCCTAAAGAACAAACAGAAATATATGGAGAAACATATGTAGCCATTAATGGAGATAAATAGAATCATAAATACTCAACCCAAAAGAATCAGGAAAAGAGAAGAAAAAGGAGCACTGAACAAATGACACAATTAGGTAAACAACAACAAAATGGAACATTTAAAATGTTCGTATTTATAATCACAATAAAAGTAAATGGCCTAAGCACTCAAAAGTAGACAAAGGATTGTCAAATTAGATAAAAAAGCAAGACAGTATATTCTGTCTAAAGAAACCTCTCAAGTATAAAGAGATAAAAAAGAAAAGGATAAGGCAAGATACATTATGCAAACCATAATCACAGGAAAGCTGGAGTGGCTATACTAATGTCAGAATAGACTTAAAAACAAGGAATTTTCCCAGAGATAAAAAGGAACATTCTATAATTAAAATGGGCCATTTAATAAAAAAGATAAGACAGTCCTAAATATATACACACTTTATAATAGAGATTCAAAATACATGACTCCAAATCTGATAAAACTGAAAGATTAGGAAGATATATACCTATCGTTGAAAACTTCAATACTTAACTCTCAGAAATTTATCTCGCAAGTTAACAAACAATAAGGATATGGCTATGGACTGAATGCTTGTGTCTCTCTTAAATTCATATACTCAAGCCCTCATCTCCAAGTTGGCAGTATTTGGAAGTAGGGCCTTTGGGAGGTACCTGGGGTTACATTAGGTCTTGAGGGAGAGGAGCCCTCATGGTGGAAACACTACGATATATATATACGCACGTGTGTGTGTGTATCTATATATCTATATATCTATATAATGTATGTATGTGTATATGCATATATATATAATGGAATATTACTCAACCATAAAAATATGAAATCTACCTGTCTAATAAATAAATATATATATTTATTTAAAAGCAATACAAGAGCTCTGTCTCTCCATTGGCACCAACCAAGGAAAGGCTATGTGAGCAAATAGCAAGATGGTGGCCATCTGCAAGCCAGGAGAAGGGCCTGGACCAAGCACTAAGTCTGTTAGCAGACCCAAGACACTGATCTTGGATTTTTAAGCCTTTGAAACTGTGAGGAATAAGTGTTTTGTACAGGCATTGTTTTAAAGATCTTTATTTTTTTCTAAGAGATTTTTATAGTTTTATTTTAAAGGACACACAGGTTTTGTAAATATTTTATTAAATTTTTCCTAAGTATTTCATATATTTAGACCAATACAAATGCTGTTAAAAAATGTTTATTGCCAAGATCTCTATAAAATGATTTTTGTATATTTGTCCTATAACTTACTAAACTTGTTCTAGTAACTTCTTTGGTAAATTCATTAGATTTTATGGTTAGTCAATCATTTATCTGCTATTAAAGTCAATTTTATTTGTTTCTTACCAATTTCTATGTCCTTTATTGCTTTTTATTGGCTTAATGATCTGTCTATACCTCAAGTACAGTATTGAAGAGAAATGGTCAGCAAACATCTTTGCCTTGTTTCCAATCTTAGAGTTTTAGGAGAAAATCATTTAATATTTTATATTAATATTATTTCAGGAATAAGTTTTCATAATTTGCATTATATTGAGAATATTCTCTTCCATTCTTAGTTTGCTGAGTGCTTATTATTTTTTTTATCGTGTAACTGTTGAATTTGTGAAATGTTTTTTCCACATTTGCAGAGATGCTCCTATAGTTTTTCTTTTACGGTCAGTTGTTATGGTGGTTTATACAGATTTTTTAAATTCTTTTAATTTTTAATTTTTAAAAAAATTTTAATGTTTTTATTTCTTTGTGAGAGAGAGAGACATACAGAGCATGAGCAGAGGAGGGACAGAGAGGGAGACAAAGAATCCGAAGCAAACTCCAGGCTCTGAACCATCAGCACAGAACCTAATTCTGGGCTTGAACTCAGAAACTGCAAGATCATGACCTGAGCTGATGTTGGATGCTTAAGCACCTGAGCCACCCAGGTGCCCCTCCATACATTTTGTTTTTAAACCAATATTACATTATGGAGATTATCCCAACTTGGTCATGTATACTCTCTCTATATTTTTATAAGCCACTAGATTGAATCTACTGATACTTTGTTGAGGACTTCTGCATCCGTGTTCATGAGGGATATTTGTTTCCTTGTCCTATTTTTATGTGGCTTTTGTATCAGGATAATGGAAATCTTCATTGAATAATGTCCCTATGTTGGAGTGTATGCTGATTTATAGTTTCTTCATTGAATCATTTCCTCTTCTTCATTTTTTTTTAATAGTTTGTGTAGGATTGGTATTATTTCTTCCTTAAATACAAAAAATCACTAGTGAACTAAACTAAGGTTAGAATTTTCTTCGCTTGAATATTCTTAACTAGCCCTCATCTGAAATCCAGCAAGGAGAAGGGTCCTACAACCACAAGAATTAAATGATTCCAGCCACCTGCCAGCAGGAAATTATTTCTCTATAAGAAAATGTAGCCATGTGGGCACATTGATTTTAGCCCAGTGAGACTTAGGTCAGATTTATGATCTATAGAACTGTAAGATAATAAATTTGTGTTTTGTTAAGCCACTTGATATAGGAGCAACTAATACACCAATATTCTAAAAGAAAAACATATTTGGGAGACTCATAGTATCTGATTTTGAGTCTTAGTATGAAACTATAGTAATCAATATAGTCTGGTATTGTCATAGGGATAATACCTAGATCACTAGTTCTCAGCAGTTTTGGTGTCAGGACCTGACCTCTTTTCATTTTTAAATATTGAGGATCTCAAAGTGCTTTTCACTCATAGGAATTATATGGGTTTTAGCTCTTGATATCTACCATATATTTTAAATCTATTTAACATAAAAAGCTTAAATTGAGTTTTAAAAAAGATGTGTTTGAACTACTTTAACTTAATTACTGAACAAATTTGAAAAATAATCAGGTTCCCAAGCCCCTCAAAAATTAGAAGAGTGGCATTATTTTTCATTTTTGAGATTTAAAAAAAATGTCTGACATTAAAATACAGGTAGATTTCATATTTTTATGATTGAGTAATATTCCATTATATATGTATATACACATACATATATATACACATATACATACATACACACACACACACACACACCACTTCTTTATCCATTCATCAGTCATTGGACAGTTGGGCTGCTTCCATAATTTGGCTATTGTAGATAATGCACCTATAAACACTGGGGTGCATGTATCCCTTTGAATCAGTATTTTTGTATCCTTTAGGTAAGTATCTAATAGTGTAACTGCTGGATCATAGGGTAGTTCAATTTTTAACTTTTTGAAGAATTTCCATACTATTTTCCAGAGTGGCTGTACCAGTTTGCATTCTCACTAACAGTGCAACAGGGTTCCCCTTTTCAGATCCTTTCCAACATCTGTTGTTTCTTGAATTGTTGATTTGGATGGAGCTGGAGAATATTATGCGAAGTGAAATAAGTCAGAGAAAGACAAATACCGTATGCTTTCACTCATATGTGGAATTTAAGAAACAAAACAAATGAACAAAAGGGGGGAAAAACAGAGGGAGGCAAATCAAGAAAGAGACTCTTAACTGTAGAAAACAAACTGATGGTTACCAGGGAAGAGGTAGGTGAGGGAATGGGTGAAATAGGTGATGGGCGTTAAGGAGTGCACTTGTAATGAACAGCTGGTATTGTATGGAAGTTTTAAATCACTATATTGTACACCTGAAAGTAATATTGCACTGCATGTTAATTAACTGGAATTTTGAAACTAAAAGAAAAAGAGGTTTTGATAAACTTCTAAGTAGAAGAAAAAAAAGATTGATTCTTATTTCTGTTTCTGCATTTAATCTGTTGTAATGTCACATTTAATTGAACCTCTAGAAAACTGTATTGAAATTTTATGAGGGAATGAAAGTGAAAAGGTAAGTGACTAGTATTATTATGAAGCTAATTTTAACTCCAAGGATCCCTGAAAGAATGTCTGAGATCTTGATCACTATTTGAGAACAATTTATATAAATAAATGAAAACAAATAAAGTTCAGAAATAGACTAGCAATATATATTCAGTGGATTTTGAGCAGAAGTACAATGGTAATTCAATGGAAAAAGGATAATCTTTTCAACAAATGGTGTGTAGCAACTGGGCAGGCATATTTGGAAAAATGAACTTCAATCCTTTCCTCACACCACATAGAAAAGGAACCCAAAATGGATCATAGACTTAACCACATGAGCTAAAACTATAAATCTGCTACATAAAAACATAGGCAAAATCCTTGTGTTAGGCTCAGATCTTTAAAAAAAAATTTTTTTATGTTTTATTTATTTTTGAGAGAGAGAGAGAGAGCGCGCATGGGAGGGACAGAGAGAGAGAGGGAGACACAGAATCCAAAGACAGCCTCCATATTCTGAGCTAGCTGTCAGCACAGAGCCAGACACGGGGCTTGAACCCATGAACCGGGAGATGATGACCTGTGCTGAAGTCGATGCTTAACCGACTGAGCCACCCAGGCGCCCCAGGCTCACATCTTTTAGATACGCCTCAGAAGATAGCATGAACCATAAAAGAAAAAAAAAATGAATCAGACATCATCAAAACTTCTGCTCTTTTAAAGAAAACTAAAAGACAAGCCACAGACATAAAAGAAAAATATTTGTCAATAATTTTTACAAGAGGCTTCATCCATAATATATAATTAACTCTTGCAGCCTAATACTAAGAAGACAAAGAATAGGATTTTAAAAATGAAAACAGGTGCCCCTGGGTGGGTCAGTCAGTTAAGCCTCTGACTTGGGCCCAGGGCATGATCTTGTGGTTCACAAGTTCGAGCCCCACATCCGGCTCTGGGCTGACAGCTCAGAGCCTGGAGCCTGCTTCAGATTCTATGTCTCCCCCCTCCCTGCCCCTCCCCTACTCATTCTCTCTCATATTCTCTCTCTCTCTCTCTCTCTCTCTCTCTCTCTCTCTCTCTCTCTCTCAAAAGTAAATGAACATTAAAAAAATGAAAACATTTGGACAAATACTTTACACAAAAAGATAGGTGAAAGATGTGAAAAATACCATGAAACTGTTCATCATCATTAGTTACTAAGGCACTGCTACACTTGCACAGCATACCTGCTAGAATGGATAGGGAAGAATTACATATCAGGGGTTATCATTAGGACAATACTACTTTTCCCACAATACACTCACTAGAATAGATGGGAAAATAATTGCGATATAAGGTGCTGGTGAGGATATAGAGCATCTATATCTCCCGTTCACAGAGTAAGTGGAATTCCAAAGTATGATTGCTTTGGAAAATGGCTTGAAATTTTCTTACAAAGTTGAACATACATATCCCGTATGACTCCAAAAATTCTCTTTTTGGAATTTACTCCTGTGAAAGGGAAACTGACTTGGAAATGAATATTCTTAGTACTTAATCCATAGTAGCCTCAAACTGGAAATAATCTAAATGTCCGTTTTGGTTCATGGACAAACAAATTATGTTCTATCTATACTATGGAATATTAATCAGCAATATAAAGAAACCACTACTGATAGGTGCAGCAACATAAAAACTCAAAAGTCCTTCTACTAAATGGAAAGGTCAGATGCAAAAGACAATATAATGTATGATTCCATTTATATGAAATTTTTAAAAAGGCAAAATTGTAATAATAGAAAGTAGATCCATGGTTGCTTGGGGCCTAGGTAGCAGGTGATGCTTGACTAGGAAAGCATACCTGTGAACATCTTTGGGTAGTGAAAATGTTCTATATCTTGATTGTGATGGTAAGTGACATAACTGTATAATTTCTCAAAACTCATTGACCTCTACCCTTATAACAGGAGAAGGTAATTTGCAAGCCAATAAAGCCAATTAAAAAAGAAAGCACTTTTCCCAGCCTCACTTGCAGCTAGGGCTCTGGGTATAAATTAACCAGTAAGGTACAGTTCTTGATATTTGGAAGGCTGAAGTAAGGTAGATGATGTGCTTCTGCAGCTTCTGCTTTTTCTGCTGGCAGAGGGGTAGTGGAGGCATTTAATTTGTCCTGTGGCAGCTTTAGGTAGAGTTCACTATGTCCGGCTATTTGCTGCGTAGGTGCCAAGAGTCAGGCCTGGGACATCTATTCTGCTAGTGCAGATTGTAGCTGGCAGGGAATGATTCCTAGGCTTGCAGCTATGGCAACTACTGATTTATGGCAGTTCTCTGTGGCAGCCACCTGGCTATTATGGCTTCCTATTCTGGGGCCAGTGGTTTTCTGATCTAAAAGAGGCCGCACTGATTTTGCGGTGTGGCTTTTGGAAATTTTCTCCTTAAACTCAACACAGAATCTGCTTCTTCAGCATTTTCAATGATTCTATAAGCTACACAATCTCCTGTAATAAAAATTTTTCATTTAATCTGTCTATAATGGAGTTGATTTTTAATTAAATATTAATATATGGACTTGAAGGCATATTGTGAGAAATAAGTGAAATTATGTATGTAAAAAACTTAATAGTAGCTGCTACTTAGTAAAGAACTCAAATTTTTATTGTTATTATTGCTATATGTTGCTAGATAAACATATGGTAAGCAAACCAGTATGGGAGTATAAAATAGAAAGCCGACTTTTTGCTTATTGTCTTAGTTGAAGTTTCCATAGCAAATTATTTTGGATTGGGTCGCTTGAACAACAAACAGGTGTCATGGTTTTAAAAGGTGGAAGTCCAAGATCAAGGTGCCAGCAGATCCAGTGCCTGTTGAGGGCCCCTTTCCTTGTTAATAGTTGCTGTCTTTTCATGGTATCCTCACATGGAAGAGAGAAGAGAGCAGCAAGTTCTCTCATGATTCTTTTCAGGGCACTAACCCTATTCTTGAGAGCCCTGCCTTCATAACCTCATCAAAACCTATTACCTCCCAAAGGTCCCACCTTTTAATATAATCACACTGGGGGGGAAAGGTTTCAACACATGAACCTGGGAAAGATGTAAGCATTCAGTTTTTAACACTCATCTATTCAGAGAGAACTGAAATCATGTAAAATTAGACTGGGAATACTGTGCAGTGACAGTCCTGATGTAAATATCTAGCAAAATATTTAATGGATGTTTTAAATGGGTTTGGGAGGTTGGAAAAAAATAATATATTAGGGAGAAGCAGCTTCAGTTTACAGAGAACAAGTTCAGCCAATTGAAATGTGCTGTTTCTTTTTAACTGGCAGATTAAGGGGGATGCTATAGACATAATTCAGCAAGGAATTGGACCAAGTTGTAATATCTTTAGGAATAAGATGGAGAAATGTAAGCTTCCTCATCACACAATACAGTGACCTATCTGATTCAGTACATCTAATGTGGGACCAATTAGTGAGTGCCTACTGGCAGGCTCAACCCCACCTGAGGCTCTGAGACCATTTCTGACCCAGGTCAAGATTTAGGTCAGGAACTCAGTGTCCAAGCATGCAAGTCAGCATCATACCTTGTTCTCCCAGACATATTGCTTGAAATACTGATTTGAGATCTGAGTCATTTTTTGACATCCATCTCACTTCTTAACATTCATTGTCTGTTAAATATTGATGAAATTTGTCTTATCCCAATCATCCCTACTGTCATTTGTTTCTGTGCCAATCTTATCTTCTTTCAGCTACTGTAACAGTCTTCTAACTAGTCTTTCTGTCACAACTGCTCTGCTTCTCCTAACTGGACCTCCCTATTGTTTTCACTCATCTTCCAGAAAATCAAGTAGGATCGTGTCACTCTCCTAACTAAATATCCCAAACAAAATAAAGCTAAATATCTTTCATAATCTGACCCAGGTCTATATTTCTAGATTCATTTTTTTGTGTCTCTTGACTTGTATGTACAATTTTTATGTTCACAACACTTCCAAGTTCTCTCACTCTGTGTTTTAGGCCTGCTCTTTCCATGCCTATTCTCTTAAACATGCTCGCTATCAGATGATCCTTCCTCTTTAAAGGCCACTGAAATTAAAAAAAAAAATACATATATACATTACACCACTGATAGCCAACTTGCATAACTGTAGGAGGTCCACTCACATTGTAGTTTATGTGAAAGATACACTCCACAGCCCATGTGGGCAAACTCCTCACTTATCCTTTAGAATGAATGACAATCCCTGGAGTTCTGAAACTGAACTGTCATGAACATGCAAAGTTACATGCTGAAAAAAAATTCAAATTGTGTGTAAGTCAAGTCTCAATTTATTGCCCTACACTCCTCTCCCTGTTGCATCCACACGACTCCTGAAGCAGAATGCTATGGGCACCAGTGACAGTCACAACAAAATTTATTGCAATGAGAGACAAGGCTGACCGATCGGGACCAACACTCTTGAACAGAGTGTGGTCTCGAACAGCCGGGGTACAGAGTTTTTATAGCCAACCCCATCATCTTATCACCTGGGAATAGAACAAAGGAATAGTTCCCAGATGGGGGTGGAAACAGTTCAGACATGCCCTTGCCCCAATCCAATCAAACACTAATCCAGTTGATTTTCCTTGAACTTTTCTTCCCTTGATGGATAGGGTAAGGCTGTTATCTCTTAACCTATAGTGTTAAAACAAAGCTGTTATTTCTTAAGGCTACAGGTTAGCCCCGCACTACAATCTAACCTTTACACCCCCTTTCCAGAAGTAACAAATAATATCTATTGGGTAATGTTATGTTACATCCTATTGTATGTATTTACCAATGTATGTGTGTACACAAAATAATGATTATTTCTTACGTGAGTAGGATCATGATACACTTTTTATGCTGTAACTTTTTATGCTCTTCAATATGCCTTACAAAATGTTGCTGGTCAATATATAGACCTACCTCATTCCTTTTTTAAGCTGAATTCCTTTGTCAGAATTCAGTTCAAATAGTGTCTGTTTTTGTCAAACTCCTCTTGGAAGGTCAGTTACCATTTGTGTATAATCTCTTAACATTCTAGTATACTATCTTTTATTAGAATAAATTATAATTATGTCTCCACAGTATATTTTCTCCCTAAATATTATCTGATATCCTCAGAGATTGGGTCTTTGTAACATTTTAATGACTCAAAAATAGTTTCTGTAACTTGATAATGTCGGAGTTTTCCTTAACTAGATAGTTAAGGTAAACACAAGTGCCATATTCCTTAGACATCTCTTTGGATTAGAATGTATCTTGTAAATCTCTGAACATGGTTGCCTTATTTTCTGGGCATTTTTAAGGCTCTCCTTGGTAATATTTATGGAGAATTCTTTTATTTGTTGTGAAATATGAAATCTCACAGTGAAATGCAAAATGTGGGTAGAAATTCCTATTCTTCCAGGTTGTCAGTGCCTCCAGGCCTAAAGTCATTTTAAACTGGGACTCAATTGAACCAGTGGTTTTCCTAGCTTATCTTTTCCTCTTATAGATAAATTAAAATTCATTTTAAAAGCCTGTCTTTCTCTGACTTAATTCACTTAGCATAATGCCCTCAACTTCCATCTGTGTTGTTGCAAATGGCAAATTTTCCTTCTTATTTCTGGCAGAATACTACTCAGCCGTGTATGTACCACATTAAAAACTAATTTATTTTGAGAGAGAGAGAGAAAGAGCAGGGGAGAAGCAGAGAGAGAGAGAAAGAGAGAGAATCCCAAGCAAGCTCCATGCTCATACTGTTGTCCATAGTGACTGCACTAATATACATTCTCACCAACAGTACACAGGGGTTCTCTTTCTCTATGTCGTTGCCAACACTTGTCATTTCTTGTCTTCTGAATGATAGCCATTCTAACAGTGATGAGATAAAACAGAATTGTAGCTTTGATTTGCACTTTCCTGGTGATTAGTGATGTTGAGCACCTTTTTTTCATGTACCTATTGGCCATTTCTATATCTTCTTTGGAAATGAGAGATACGGGAGGTTTATTGGAGCAAACTTTTTGTGTATTATTAAATTTAAGTTGTTATCAGTCTAAACTAGATTAAGATGCTGATTATAATAAGTAGTGAAATAACAAAATAGCTAAAAAATTCAGTAAAATAAATGGGAACTAAAATGGTATACTAGGAAATAATCCTTTAAAACCGTAGAAGGCCATAATAGGGGAACAGAAACAAAAAAGACTAAAGATCCATAGAAGACCAGTGTGCAAAGCTATGAGCACAATGGCAGAGATAAATCCTACCTTATAATACTTACATTAAATGTGGATGGACTAAACACTTCAACAAAAAGGCAAAGATTAGAGAATGGATTTAAAAACATAATTGAACTAGATTCTGTATATGAGACCTATTGAGAACTAAAGACAAAATAGGTTGAAAATAAAATGATAGAAAAAGATATGCCATGCACACAGTAACCAAAAGTGGCAAAGCAAATACTAGACAAAATATCAGACCAAAATGTTACTAGAGACAAAAAAGGATATTTTATGTTTTATACATCTTATATCCCTAGCACATCACAAAATATGTTAAGCAAAAATTGACATGAAGCAAAAACTGACAAGTATACGAAGCAAAAACTGATAAATGGATGATTCAACAATTAGTAGCTGGGAGTTTTATTTACCTGCTTTCAATAATGAAGACAAAAAGTAGACATGATGAACAAAATAGAAGACTTGAACAATATTATAAGCCAAGTAAACCTAATAGATCTACAGAACACTCAACCCCGAAATAATAGAACACACATTGCTCTCAAGTGCACATGAAAGTTTGTACAGGATAGAGCATATGCTATAAATTGTTCTAAATAAATTTAAAAGGGTTGTAACCACATAAGGTGTTTTCTTCACTGATAGTTGAATGAAATTAGAAATCAGTAAATGCAAATTTGTAGTCTCTAGCCTTGGATGGGCCTCAGCTTCAGTTATATGTTCTGTATATGGCCTGGGATCCCGTTCTTTATTTCACATGACAACTTAAAATCTTCACCAGTCTTGAATACTTCTATTTTGTTTCTGACTTTATTGAGAAGGTGGAGGCCATCAAGCAGGAATGCTTGAGCCTCTTCCATTTTGTCATATTTACACGCTTTGTTGCATCTACCATCCTCTTCCTCACCTTTTTCTTCTGCTTTCAGAAAAAGACTCTTTTCTACTGATCAAGGCCAATCACTCCACCTGCTCTCTGTATCCCACCCCTCCAAGTTTCCATAAGAACCTGCTATAACAACTATTTTCTCTTTTTCTATATCAATAGTATCTTCCCAATGTGGGCTCTTCATCCTTAGCTGTAAATATGTTTAGCTCTCCCCTACATTAAAAATATTTAACTCATCCTCAATCTATGTTGTTGACCAATAGCTTGCTTTTCTTTAACTATCTAAAATTTTTAAAAGTGCTGTTGGGGTTATCCTGGCTAAGACACTAGGCCCTAAGAGTTTTAAAAACCTAAATGATAGAGACTAGAAACTCATTTATTTTAAAACTTTTAAGATTTTTCTTTTTTGCAGAGGCAAAATAAAATGTTCCTTTGTTCTGGAAAAAATATTTAATTGGACCCTTTTATTAGATAAATATAAAGCAAGCGTTATTTACCTATTGTTCTTGTGATGAACAGAACACCATTAGTCCTAATCTGATACATTTTTTAGAATGAGAAATTAGGTGTTCTCTTGGTAATATATATTGTTGTGTATCCCAGGAGATGAACATCTCTGAGATGTTCTTTGTGTGTGGTGAGAGCAGAGGGAACTAGTTTTTGGCTCTGAATAAATTGAGAAAGCCTGGTACTGCAAAGTGTTATTTGTTCTTGTGGGTTGAGTTGTGGGCATTCTTATTCAAGAGGTTAAGGAATGAGATACATAATTAATACAGATGCTTGAAGAAGTAATATGAAATCATTATCAGGTGCATTACCTGCACCTGACATTGAAAAGTAGTCAATATAAGGAACCAGACTTGTTCCAATACCCCGTGTTAAACAAGTCTGATTGATGCAGAAAGTACTGATGCTGAATAAATTGTAACAGGAATGGCTATGTTCCTGTGGATGGGAAGAATGTTTTCTCTGAAGTTGCTAAATATTTCTCTATTAATTGTTAAAGAATAAGGTATAACCTGGAAATGGGGGAAATGAGGATTTAAGGGCCTGGGCAGCAATACTCCAATGGAAGGGGTGTCATAATCTGGTTTCTAGCTACCATTCGCTAAAAAGAACTTTTTCTTGGGAAAAAGTCTGTTTTCAGGAGTGAACAGAGAAAGTACAAAAGGATCCTTGGAGTTGTGTTTTGTTGAAAGAAAGTCTGCGCTGAAAGGAGATAAAACAAAGGGCATAAAATCCAGGAAGTTCTGACCAGTGGTTTTTAATGGCCAAATAATGGCATAATTTGAGTATCAAAATAATGGTAGGATAGATCATAACCATTTAAATAAAATAATAATCCATGAATTCAAATTGATATAAATGAATAAATCATTTTATCATGAATGTGATATTTATATAGCCTCAAAATATCTCCCCATAAAATACTAATTACAAAGAGGTAAAGAATAACTTGTGCAATTGCTATCCTGGCAGACATTACCTTAATAAGTGATCAAATTTAACATTGTCAGTTATGGGAACAAACGAAGTGATGTGTACCACCTGATAGATGCAGAAAGACTTTGTGTCACTTCTGTCATGTTCCCACCCAAGATGTATAACCCAAATATAATCATGAGTAAACACCAGATAAACTCAAATTGAGGAACATTCTACAAAATAATTAGCCTGTAATCTTCAAAATTACTCAGCCCTTGAAAATCAAGGAGAGACAAATTGTTATTCCTCTTTAGTTTCCTTCAATATAAAACAGCTAAGTATGTATCATCCTTGACTGGAGGTCTTTTGCTACAAATGATGTGGGGACATTTGTTAAACCTTGAATGGGGCATAATCATTAGATGGAAATAACTTATCAATGCCACTTGCTGGATTTTGATGGTGGTTTTGTCATTAAATAGGACTCAACAAATAAAAGAGGTTAATGTCCTCTCATTTTATTGTCAATGGCTAGTAAGACTTAGGTTCTTATGTTAGAAAACAGTAATCTACACCCATTGCTTCTAGTTTCTTCTTAATCATGGTTTAACATACTGTATTTTTTCCTTTTTTCTTTCTTCCACCCCATTTTAACTGCTTACCAAGGATTCCAGAAGAATCTTTGTTGACAGTCATTTAGTGTCTGTGTGACCTTAGAAATTTGTGCCTCAGTTCATTTTAATCAATTAGATGGGAAAATAACATAGTTGTGGTCAAGATGTAGATGTATACAAAATGTGTAGAATCACTCTTGACCCTTATTAAGTGCCTGAAAATGTGAGTTATTTATTAATATCATGATTTCCATCCCAGAGTTCTTGCCTGTGATATATAAAATCTATATCTCCTCACTGCACAATCAACT
The DNA here is from genome assembly GCF_023721935.1 of Panthera uncia. Taxonomy (NCBI): domain Eukaryota; kingdom Metazoa; phylum Chordata; class Mammalia; order Carnivora; family Felidae; genus Panthera; species Panthera uncia. The sequence goes on from NC_064816.1 coordinate 124,214,242, forward strand.
CCAGAAAGCTTTGCCTGATCCCTACAATAGGCTATATGCTCTCTCATTTTGTGCTTCGTTCACAGCACTCATCACATGGATTCATAATTGCTTATTTATATTCTTTATTCCTACATTAAACTGAAAACAACTGGAAGACAGGGACTCTGGATGTGTGTGGATACATGAGTCCATTTCTTGTACTGTATTCTTAGCACCTAGTACATTGTCTGGATATATATTTAAGTGCCTGGACATTTCCTACGGATACTTAGAACACAAAATGCCAAAAGCTGAGTTCTCTATAGTCCAGGACTTATTCCTGTCCTGTGTTCCTTATTCTGATGATTGCCTAAGTCAGAAAGCTGAATACCATCCTTATTCCTTAAAAAAAAAAAAAAAAAAAAAAAAAAAAGTCCTAATCAGTTGATGGCGAAGTAATGGTAATTTCTTTAGTATCTTTTTATTCATTTTCTTCCTCTTTCCTGTTGTCATTCCCTCAGTTCATCATCACATTGTCTCTCCAGTTAATGACTGCGGTTGACCTAGTTTTCCTATTTATTCTTAACTCTCCAATCATCTTTATATCCTACCTCAAAAGTCATCTTACTAAAAGCATGAACAAGTCCATCCTCCCCGCTTTAATGAATTCACATTGTCTTTAGGATAAAATACACTACCTAATATGGCTTACAAAGACTATTCTCACCGGCTTTACCCTTTGCACCTTCTCCTTCACCTTCTTTTTTAATTATATGGTTTCTAAATAGGTACCTACAAGTGCTCTCTTTCCTAGATCTTTTCACAAATGCTGTTCTCTCTGTCTGGGATGCTACTGACTATATTCTTTGCTTAGCTAACTCCTCACTTTTAAGAACTCAGCTCATGCACAATCAACTCCATTTTTTTCTTTAAATGCACACTTTTGAATGTATGCTTTTTTAAATGTATACTCTTCTGTCAGGCAGATTTCTCTGCCTGTTAGGTCTGAACTTTCTAGAGTTCTAACTCTAATTCTTTTGAACTTTAAGATCCTGGCTAATTTGTAATGTTTACTGACTCATTAAGGATGAAAATGATTATTTTATTATAATTTTTCAGAGGTGTGGTCCATTTCTACCATGTATGGAGGTGGCATTGGAGTAGTTCCCCCACTCCAGCTAAGACCAATGGGTTATTTTCTATAAATTTTGTATAGTTTTATAATGATCCAAACCTCATATGGTACCAAAGAGCAACTAGGGCACTTTATACCACAAGAGTTAAGAGTTCATAAAACAACAAACATAAAAACAATCAATAAATCCTGAAAATGAGTCTCCTAAAAGTCTTACACAAAAGCTCTGAGGAATACCTCCAGGAAAAGGCACACATAGCTTTTATACAGTTCTAGATTTCCAGAACTTCCTTGGGTGTGAATGAAGCCAAGTGGCTTTAGTTCATATGATTGAATCAGATATTACTAACAAGATTTGTTTATTTCATATATTTTCATGACCCTGGATTGGTATTTTAAGTAACCAAGTTGCAGGAGGAATAAAAGAAACGGAATCACCAAGTACTTCAGCAATGGGCATTTGGGGCATTTCTCCCCAATGAAATACAAACATTTGCCTGGTGAAAGTACCTTCATCTCCACTATATTTTGAGCATTGTTAAAACGATTTGACCCCATGAGTTGACTCTATGCTGCCACTGTAACACAGCTTACATCCCCAGAATGCTTTTCACCAAAAAATGATTGGGATGTAGTAGGACAGGCCTTCAATGAGCTCCATGCTGTCTCCAATTTACTTAGAGATGATGCCTCCATCATCTTATATACATATTGAAGACTAATGTTTAGTTTGGGCCCTGGTTATCTGGGACACCAGAGGTCATTGAAAGAATCAAGAGGTCATTATGAAAGCGGAGCTTATAGAAGAATAAAAGTTCACTACCATTGTATCTAATGATCTTCATTAGCACATCAAGATCCCCCCAAATTGGAAAGCTTACCATGCTCCACAAGCAAATGACAAGGCTTAGAGAAGCTGCAAGTCCACTGACTAGAGGAGTCTATAGTCAGAAGTCCCCAAATTGGAGCCTGTTTATATGGTCACTAGCCTGCAAATATGACTACAAGTCCTGAATATTACTATATTACTATCTGATGATTAAACCATCAGAACCACCAGGAAGCGAAAGAGCTCATGATTCTATCACAGGAGTCAGGAAAAAGAATCTGTAAATTGTAATAAATGGATAGGTTACATCTCTAAGGTTTCTTCCTCACTTAATGCACTAGGACAGCACAAAGTGCCCATGTCACCTTCCTAAGAATTTCTGTATTTACATAGAAAGCATTACATAGAGCATAAAGCATTTGTGACTTCAGGTCACTTAACTCCGAGACTCAAAAGGAAAGTGGGACTTACCAGTAAAGTGGAGCTCTTAATATGTATCTCACAGGGTCTGATTATATAATAAGCACCCAGTGAATGGCAGCCTTCATTATTACTATATATTTGTGTATGTATTCCTTGAAATCTTAGGTAATTCTTTTTTAAATTTTATTTATTTTTAATTTAAATTCAAGTAGTTAACATTGTGTTATAATATCGTGTAATAATGATTTCAGGAATAGAATTTAGTGGTTTATCACTTACATATAACACCCAATGCTCATCCCTACAAGTGCTTTCCTTAATGCCCATCACCCATTTAGCCTATCTCCCCATCCAACACCCACCAGCAACCCTCAGTTTGTTCTCTGTATTTCAGAGTCTCTTACGGTTTTTCTCCCTCTCTGTTTTTATCTTTATTTTGTTTACATTTCCTTGTGTTCATCTCTTTTGTATCTTAAAGTCCACATACGAGTGAAATCATATGATACTTTTCTTTCTCTGACTGAATTATTACATTGGCATAGCATAATACACTCTCATTCTATCCACGTTGTTGCAAAGGACAAGATTTCATTCTTTTTGATTGCCAAAAAATGATCCAGTGTGTGTGTGTGTGTGTGTGTGTGTGTGTGTGTGTGATATATACCACATCTTCTTTATCCATTCATCCATCAATGGGCCTTTGGGCTCTTTCCAAACTTTGGCTGTTGTCAATAGTGCTTCTATAAACATTGGAGTGCATGTGCCCCTTTGAAACAGCATACTTGTATCTCTTGGATAAATACTTTGTAGTGCAGTTGCTGGGTCATAGGGTAGTTCTGGTTTTAATTTTTTGAGGAACCTCCATACTGTTTTCCAGAGTGGCTGCACCAGTTTGCATTCCCACTAGCAGTGCAAAAAAGATCTTTCTCCACATCCTCGCCGATATCTGTCGTTGCCTGAGTTGTTAATGTTTGCCATTCTGACTGGTGTGAGGTGTGTGGTTTTGATTTGTATTTCCCTGATGATGAGTGATGAATATTTTTTCATGTGTCTGTTGTCCATCTGGATGTCTTCTTTGGAGAAGTGTCTATTCATGTCTCTTGCCCATTTCTTCACTGGATTATTTGTTTTTTGGGTGTTTTTGATAAGTTCTCTATAGATTTTAGATACTATCCCTTTATCTTACATGTCATTTGCAAATGCCTCTCTCATTCTGTCAGTTGCATTTTCGTTTTGCTGACAATTTCCTTCGCTGTGCAGAAGCTTTTTATCTTGATGAGGTCCCAGTACTTCATTTTTGCTTTTGTCTCCTGTGCCTCCAGACATACGTCAAGGAAGAAGTTGCTGCAGCCCAGGTCAAAGAGGTTGTTGCCTGTTTTCTCCTCCAGGATTTTGATGGCTTCCTGCCTTATGTTTAGGTCTTTCATCCACTTTGAGTTTATTTTTTGTGTATGGTGTAAGAAAGTGGTCCAGGTCAACTCTTCTACATGTTGCTGTCCAGTTTTCACAACACCATTTGCTGAAGAGACTGTCTTTTTTTTTCCATTGGATATTTTCCCCTGCTTTGTAAAAGATTAGTTGGCCATACATTTGTGGGTACATTTCTGGGTTCTCTATTCTGTTCCATTGATCTATGTGTTCTTGGGCGAGTACGATACTTTCTTGATGATTACAGCTTTGTAATACAGCTTGAAGTCTGGAATTGTGATGCCTCCTGCTCTGGTTTTCTTTTTCAGAATGGCTTTGCTTATTCGGGGTTCTTTGTGATTCCATACAAATTTTAGGATCTGTGAAGGATTGGTGAAGATCTGTGAGAATGCTGGTGTTGGCATTTTAAACAATGTTTGTTCTTCCAATCCAAGAGCATGGAATGTTTTTCCATTTTTTTGTGTGTGTTGTCTTCAGTTTCTTTCATAAACTTTCTATAGTTTTCACTGTATAGATTTTTCACCTCTTTGGTTAGGCTTATTCCTAGGTAATTGATGGTTTTGGGTGCTATTGTAAATAGGATTGATTCTTTGATTTCTCTTTCCGTTGCTTCATTACTGGTGTATAGAAATGCAACCAATTTCTGTGCATTGATTTTATATCCTATTACTTTGTTCACTTCATGGATCAGTCCTAGTAGTTTTTAGTGGAGTCTTGAATTTTCCAAATGTCATCTGTGAAGAATGATAGTTTGACTTCCTCCTTGCCGATTTGGTTGCCTTTTATGTCTTTGTTTTGTCTCATTGCTGAAGGTAGGATTTTTAATAATATGCTGAATAACAGTGGTGAGAGTGGACATCCTTGTCGTGTTTCTGACCAAGGGGGAAAGCTCTCAGTTTTTCCCCATTAAGGATTATATTAGCGGTGGGTCTTTCATATGTGGCCTTCATGATCTTGAGGTATGATCCTTCTGTCACTACTTTCTTGAAGGTTTTTATCAAGAAAGGATGCTAACCTTAGTCAAATGCTTTTTCAGCATCATTGAGAGGATCATGTGATTCTTATCCTTTCTTTTATTAATGCAGTATCACATTGATTGAATTGTGAATATTGAACCAGCCATGCATCCTAAGAATAAATCCCACTTGATTGTGGTGAATAATTCTTTTAATGAATGTTTGAATCCGGCTTGCTAGTATCTTATTCAGAATTTTTGCATCCATGTTTATCAGGGAAATTTGTCTGTAGTTCTCCTTTGTAGTGGGGTCTTTGTCTGGTTTTGGAATCAAGGTAATGCTGGCATTGTGGAATGAGTTTGGAAGTGTTCTTTCCATTTCCTTCCATTTTCCTTCCAAAAATCTAATTTTTGGAACACTTTCAAAACAATGGGTGTTAACTCCTCTTTAAATGTTTGGTAGAATTCCCCTGGGAAGCCATCCAGCTCTGGACTCTTGTTTGTTGGGAGATTTTTGATTAGTGATTTAATTTATTTACTGGTTATGGGTTTGTTCAAATTTTCTGTTTCTTCCTGTATCCATTTTGGTAGCTTATATGTTTCTAGGACTTTGTCCATTTCTTCCAGATTGCCCAATTTAGTGGCATATAATTGCTCATAATATTATCTTATTATTTGTATTTCTGCAGTGTTTGTTGTCATCTCCCCTCTTTCATTTGTGATTTTATTTATCTGTGTCATTCCCTTTTTCTTTTTGATCAGTCTGGCTAGGGGTGTATCCATTTTGTTAATTCTTTCAAAGAACCATCTCCTGGGTTCATTGATCTTTCCTACTATTTGTTTTATTTTGATATCATTGTTTTCTGCTCTAATCTTTAATATTTCCCATATTCTGCTGGCTTTAGGCTTTATTTGCTGTTCTTTTTAACAGTTTTTTAAGGTGTAAAGTTAGGTTGTGTATCTGAGACTTTGCTTCCTTCTTTAGGAAGACCTAGATTGCTATATGCTTCTGTCTTATGACTGCCTTTGCTGCATCCCAGAAGTTTTGGACTGTCTTGTTTTCATTTTCATTGGCTTCCATGTACTATTTAATTTCTTCTTTAATTTTTTGGTTAACCCATTCATTCTTTAGTACGATGTTCTTTCATCTCCAAGTATTCATGGTCTTCCAAGTTTTTTCTTATGGTTGGTTTAGAGTTTCATAGCATTGTGGTCTGAAAATATGGACAGTATGATCTTGATCTTTTTGTACTTGTTAAGGGCTGATTTGTGACTCGGTATGTGATCTACTCTGGAGAATGTTCCATGTGCACTCGAGAAGATTGTGTATTCAGCTGCTTTAGGATTAAAAGTTCTGAATACATTTTCTAGGTCGAGTCTGTCATTCAAAGCCATTTTTTCCTTCTTGAGTTTCCGCTTAGATAATCTGTCCATTGTTGTAAGTGGGGTGTTGAAATCCTCTACTATTATGGTATTAGTATCAATGAATTTATTTATATTTGTGATTGATTTATATATTGGGTGTTCCAAGTTGGGGACATAAATATTTAGAGTTGTTGCATCTTCTTGGTGGATAGACCCCTTAAGTGAGATATAATGCCTTTCTTCATATCTTGTTACAGTCTTTATTTTATTTTTTTCCTCAAAATATGAAATTTATTGTCAAATTGATTTCCATACAACACCCAGTGCTCATCCCAAAAGGTCCCCTCCTCAATACCCATCACCCACCCTCCCCTCCCTCCCACCCCCCATCAACCCTCAGTTTGTTCTCAGTTTTTAACAGTCTCTTATGCTTTGGCTCTCTCCCACTCTAACCTGTTTTTTTTTTTTTTTTTCCTTCCCCTCCACCATGGGTTTCTGTTACGTTTCTCAGGATCCACATAAGAGTGAAACCATATGGTATCTGTATTTCTCTGTATGGCTTATTTCACTTAGCATCACACTCTCCAGTTCCATCCATGTTGCTACAAAAGGCCATATTTCATTTTTTCTCATTGCCACGTAGTATTCCATTGTGTATATAAACCACAATTTCTTTATCCATTCATCAGTTGATGGACATTTAGGCTCTTTCCATAATTTGACTACTGTTGAGAGTGCTGCTATAAACATTGGGATACAAGTGCCCCTATGCATCAGTACTCCTGTATCCCTTGGGTAAATTCCTAGCAGTGCTATTGCTGGGTCATAGGGTAGGTCTATTTTTAATTTTTTGAGGAACCTCCACACTGTTTTCCAGAGTGGCTGCACCACTTTGCATTCCCACCAACAGTGCAAGAGGGTTCCCATTTCTCCACATCCTCTCCAGCATCTGTAGTCTCCTGATTTGTTCATTTTGGCCACTCTGACTGGCGTGAGGTGATATCTGAGTGTGGTTTTGATTTGTATTTCCCTGATGAGGAGCGACATTGAGCATCTTTTCATGTGCCTGTTGGCCATCCGGATGTCTTCTTTAGAGAAGTGTCTATTCATGTTTTCTGCCCATTTCTTCACTGGGTTATTTGTTTTCCAGGTGTAGAGTTTGGTGAGCTCTTTATAGATTTTGGATACTAGCCCTTTGTCCGATATGTCATTTGCAAATATCTTTTCCCATTCCGTTGGTTGCCTTTTAGTTTTGTTGGTTGTTTCCTTTGCGTGCAGAAGCTTTTTATCTTCATAAGGTCCCAGTAGTTCATTTTTGCCTTTAATTCCCTTGCCTTTGGGGAGGAGTCAAGTAAGAAATTTCTGCGACTGAGTTCAGAGAGGTCTTTTCCTGCTTTCTCCTCTAGGGTTTTGATGGTCTCCTGTCTCACATTCAGGTCCTTCATCCATTTTGAGTTTATTTCTGTGAATGGTGTGAGAAAGTGGTCTAGTTTCAATCTTCTGCATGTTGCTCTCCAGTTCTCCCAGCACCATTTGTTAAAGAGACTGTCTTTTTTCCATTGGATGTTCTTTCCTGCTTTGTCAAAGATCAGTTGGCCATACGTTTGTGGGTCTAGTTCTGGGGTTGCTATTCTATTCCATTGGTCTATGTGTCTGTTTTTGTGCCAATACCATGCTGTCTTGATGATGACAGCTTTGTAGTAGAGGCTAAAGTCTGGGATTGTGATGCCTCCTGCTTTGGTCTTCTTCTTCAAAATTACATTGGCTATTTGGGGTCTCTTGTGGTTCCATATGAATTTTAGGATTGCTTATTCTAGTTTCAAGAAGAATGCTGGTGCAATTTTGATTGGGATTGCATTGAATATGTAGATAGTTTTGGGTAGTATTGACATTTTGACAATATTTATTCTTCCAATCCATGAGCACGTAATGTTTTTCCATTTCTTTATATCTTCTTCAATTACCTTCATAAGCTTTCTATAGTTTTCAGCATACAGATCTTTTACATCTTTGGTTAGATTTATTCCTAGGTATTTTATGCTTCTTGGTGCAATTGTGAATGGGATCAGTTTCTTTATTTGTCTTTCTGTTGCTTCACTGTTAGTGTATAAGAATGCAACTGATTTCTGTACATTGATTTTTGTATCCTGCAACTTTGCTGAATTCATGTATCAGTTCTAGCAGACTTTTGGTGGAGTCTATCGGATTTTCCATGTATAGTATCATGTCATCCACAAAAAGTGAAAGCTTGACTTCACCTTTGCCAATTTTGATGCCTTTGATTTCCTTTTGTTGTCTGATTGCTGATGCTAGAACTTCCAGCACTATGTTAAACGACAGCGGTGAGAGTGGACATCCCTGTCGTGTTCCTGACTCTGGGGAAAAGCTCTCAGTTTTTCCCCGTTGAAGATGATGTTAGCTGTGGGCTTTTCATAAATGGCTTTTATGATGTTTAAGTGTGTTCCTTCTATCCTGACTTTCTGAAGGGTTTTTATTAAGAAACGTTGCTGAATTTTGTCAAATGCCTTTTCTGCATTGATTGACAGGATCATATGGTTCTTATCTTCTCTTTTATTAATGTGATGTATCACGTTGATTGATTTGTGAATGTTGAACCAGCCCTGCATCCCAGGAATGAATCCCACTTGATCATGGTGAATAATTCTTTTTATATGTTGTTGAATCCGATTTGCTAGTATCTTATTGAGAATTTTTGCATCCATATTCATCAGGGATATTGGCCTGTAGTTCTCTTTTTTTTTTACTGGGTCTCTGGTTTAGGAATCAAAGTAATACTGGCTTCATAGAATGAGTCTGGAAATTTTCCTTCCCTTTCTATTTCTTGGAATAGCTTGAGAAGGATAGGTATTATCTCTGCTTTAAACATCTGGTAGAACTCCCCTGGGAAGCCATCTGGTCCTGGACTCTTATTTGTTGGGAGATTTTTGATAACCGATTCAATTTCTTCGCTGGTTATGGGTCTGTTCAAGCTTTCTATTTCCTCCTGATTGAGTTTTGGAAGCGTGTGGGTGTTTAGGAATTTGTCCATTTCTTCCAGGTTGTCCAGTTTGTTGGCATATAATTTTTCATAGTATTCCCTGATAATTGCTTGTATCTCTGAGGGACTGGTTGTAATAATTCCATTCTCATCATGATTTTATCTAATTGAGTCATCTCTCTTTTCTTTTTGAGAAGCCTGGCTAGAGGGTTATCAATTTTGTTTATTTTTTCAAAAAACCAACTCTTGGTTTTGTTGATCTGCTCTACATTTTTTTTTTTTATTCTATATTGTTTATTTCTGCTCTGATCTTTATTATTTCTCTTCTTCTGCTGGGTTTAGGCTGCCTTTGCTGTTCTGCTTCTATTTCCTTTAGCTGTGCTGTTAGATTTTGCATTTGGGATTTTTCTTGTTTCTTGAGATAGGCCTGGATTGCAATGTATTTTCCTCTCAGGACTGCCTTCGCTGTGTCCCAAAGCATTTGGATTGTTGTATTTTCATTTTCATTTTTTCCCATATATCTTTTAATTTCTTCTCTAATTGCCTGGTTGACCCTTTCATTCTTTAGTAGGGTGTTCTTTAACCTCCCTGCTTTTGGAGGTTTTCCAGACTTTTTCCTGTGGTTGATTTCAAGCTTCATGGCATTGTGGTCTGAAAGTATGCATGGTATAATTTCAATTCTTGTAAACTTATGAAGGGCTGTTTTGTGACCCAGTATATGATCTATCTTGGAGAATGTTCCATGTGCACTCAAGAAGAAAGTATATTCTGTTGCTTTGGGATGCAGAGTTCTAAATATATCTGTCAAGTCCATCTGATCCAATGTATCATGCAGGGCCCTTGTTTCTTTATTGACTGTGTGTCTAGATGATCTATCCATTTCTGTAAGTGGGGTGTTAAAGTCCCCTGCAATGACCACATTCTTATCAATAAGGTTGCTTATGTTTATGAGTAATTGTTTTATATATCTGGGGGCTCCGGTATTCGGCGCATAGACGTTTATAATTGTTAGCTCTTCCTGATGGATAGACCCTGTAATTATTATATAATGCCCTTCTTCATCTCTTGTTACAGCCTTTAATTTAAAGTCTAGTTTGTCTGATATAAGTATGGCTACTCCAGCTTTCTTTTGGCTTCCAGTAGCATGATAAATAGTTCTCCATCCCCTCACTCTCAATCTAAAGGTGTCCTCAGATCTAAAATGAGTCTCTTGTAGACAGCAAATAGATGGGTCTTGTTTTTTTATCCATTCTGATACCCTATGTCTTTTGGTTGGCGCATTTAATCCATTTACATTCAGTGTTATTATAGAAAGATACGGGTTTAGAGTCATTGTGATGTCTGTATGTTTTATGCTTGTAGTGATGTCTCTGGTACTTTGTCTCACAGGATCCCCCTTAGGATCTCTTGTAGGGCTGGTTTAGTGGTGACAAATTCCTTCAGGTTTGTTTGTTTGGGAAGACCTTTATCTCTCCTTCTATTCTAAATGACAGACTTGCTGGATAAAGGATTCTCAGCTGCATATTTTTTCTCTTTAGCACACTGAAGATATCGTGCCAAGACTTTCTGGCCTGCCAAGTTTCAAAGGAGAGATCAGTCACGAGTCTTATAGGTCTCCCTTTATATGTGAGGGCACGTTTATTCCTTGCTGCTTTCAGAATTTTCTCTTTATCCTTGTATTTTGCCAGTTTCACTCTGATATGTCGTGCAGAAGATCGATTCAAGTTACGTCTGAAGGGAGTTCTCTGTGCCTCTTGGATTTCAATGCCTTTTTCCTTCCCCAGTTCAGGGAAGTTCTCAGCTATAATTTCTTCAAGTACCCCTTCAGCACCTTTCCCTCTCTCTTTCTCCTCTGGGATACCAATTATGCGTGTATTGTTTCTTTTTAGTGTATCACTTAGTTCTCTAATTTTCCCCTCATACTCCTGGATTTTTTTATCTCTCTTTTTCTCAGCTTCCTCTTTTTCCATAACTTTATCTTCTAGTTCACCTATTCTCTCCTCTGCCTCTTCAATCCGAGCCGTCGTCGTTTCCATTTTGTTTTGCATTTCGTTTATAGCGTTTTTTAGCTCCTCCTGACTATTCCTTAGTCTCTTGATCTCTGTAGCAAGAGATTCTCTGCTGTCCTCTATACTGTTTTCAAGCTCAGCGATTAATTTTATGACTATTATTCTAAATTCACTTTCTGTTATGTTGTTTAAATCTTTTTTGATCAATTCGTTAGCTATTGTTATTTCCTGGAGATTCTTTTGAGGGGAATTCTTCTGTTTGGTCATTTTGGATAGTCTCTGGAGTGGTGCGGACCTGCAGGGCACTTCCCCTGTGCTGTCTTGAATAACTGGAGTTGGTGGGCGGGGCTGAAGTCAGACCTGATGTCTGCCCCCTGCCCACCACTGGGGCCACAGTCAGACTGGTGTGTACCTTCTCTTCTCCTCTCCTAGGGGCAGGATTCACTGTGGGGTGGCGTGGCCCATCTGGGTTACTTGCACACTGCCAGGCTTGTGGTGCTGGGGATCTGGCGTATTAGCTGGGGTGGATAGGCAAGGTGTATGGGGGCAGGAGGGGCAGGTTCAGCTCACTTCTCCTTCGGTGAAACGCTTCAGGAGGGGCCCTGCGGCAGTGGGAGGGAGTCAGACCCTCCACCGGAGGGGTGGCTCCACAGAAGCACAGCATTGGGTGTTTGCCTGGTGCAAGCAAGTTCCCTGGCAGGAGCTGGTTCCCTTTGGGATTTTGGCGGGGGGATGGGCGAGGGAGATGGCGCTGAAGAGTGCCTTTGTTCCCTGCCAAACTGAGCTCTGCGTCCAGGGGCTCAGCAACTCTCCCTCCCTTTGTCCTCTAGCCTTCCCGATTTCTGAGCAGAGCTGTTAACTTATGACCTCCCAGATGCTAAGTCACGCTTGCTGTCAGAACACACTCCGTCTGGCCCCTCTGCTTTTCAAGCCAGACTCGGGGGCTCTGCTTGGCTGCCCCTCTGCCGCGGCTCCCTCCCGCCAATCCGTGTAGCGTGCACCACCTCGCCACCCTTCCCACCCTCTTCTGTGGGGCTCTCATCTGCCCTTGGCTCCGGAGACTCCGTTCTGCTAGTCTTCTGGCGGTTTTCTGGGTTATGTAGGCAGGTGTAGGTGGAATCTAAGTGATCAGCAGGACGTGGTGAGCCCGGCATCCTCCCTAGAATCCCTCCAGTCTTTATTTTAAAATTTAGTTTGTCTGATGTAAGTATGGCTACTCTAGCTTTTTTTTGATGACCATTAGCATGATAAAGTTTCTCCATCCCCTTACTTTCAACCTGAAGGTATATTTAGGTCTAAAATGAGTCTCTTGTAATCAGCATATAGATGGGTCTTATTTTCTTATCTGTTCTGATACCCTTTGTCTTTTGATTTGTCTTTAATTTCTTGCAAGGCTGGTTTAGGGGTCATGAAGTCCTTTAATTTTTGTTTGGGAACCTCTTTATCTCTCTTCTTACTTTGAATTGCAGCCTTGTTGGATAAAGAATTCTTTGCTGCATATTTTTCTGATTCAGTATGTTGAATACATCCTGCCATTCTTTTCTGGCCTGCCAAGTTTGTTTGGATAGGTTTGCTGCAAACCTCATCTATCTTCTGTTATAAGTTAAGGCCTTTTTTCCCCCTTGCTCCTTTCATAATTGTTTCCTTGTCTGTGTATTTTGTGAATTTGACTATGATATGACTTACTGATGGTTGGTTTTTGTTGAATCTAATGGCAGTTTTCCATTGCTTTTTGGATATTGATGACTGTGTCTTTCCCCAGATGAGGAAAGTTTTCCTCTATAATTTGATCACATAAACCTTCGGCCTCTCTCTCTCTCTTCATCCTCTGGGACTCCTATGATATAGATGTTATTCCTTTTTAATAAGTCACTGCATTCTCCAAGTCTCGTATCATGATCTTTTGTCTTTGTTTCCCTCTTTTTTTTTCTGCTTTATTATTCTCCATAATATTATGGTCTGTATCACTGATATGCTGCTCTGCCTTGTCTATCCTTGTCATTGTGGTACCCATTCAGAATTGCATCTCAGTTATAGTATTTTTAATTTTATTAGATTTTATTTCTTTTATCTCCACGGAAAGGGATTCTGTGTTTTTTTCAATCCTAGCTACTATTCTTATAATCATGGTTTTAGATTCTAGTTTAGACATCTTGCTTATATATGTGTTGATTAAATCCCCACTGTCATTTCTTCCTGTTATTTCTTTTGGGGTGAATAGAATAAAATTTTAAACTAGAAATAAAACAGAAAATCAATTAAAGGAAGCTAGATCCTAGGTTTGTTTTGGTCTACTTATTGAAAGAAGCTTGATAAAATAGAGAAAAGGGGAAAAAGAAAAGGAAAATAAAGGTAAGAAAAAATTTAAAAATTAAAAAAATATGTAAAATAGAATAAAATATAAAGAAAATGAAATAGAATAAAAAAATTATATATAAGAAAATAAAAATAATTTTTTCTCTTTCTGTATCCAAGAGAGAGACAGAAAAGAAAGGGAGAAAAAATAAAAAAAGAGAACAATTCAAGCAAAAACAAAGCAAAGACAATGAACAAATAAATGAACAAGCAAACAGAATGAAACCCAAATGAGGTTACATCAGTTTTCCTTAGAACTGAAACTATGAAGCCCTCTATAGTCTGCACACTAAGCAGGTAGAGTGACTTGTGTTGTTCTAGGGAATGTTCTTGGAAGGCACAGTTGTGTGGGGCTTGGTGTAATGGCTTCATTCTTCATTAGGTGGCCCTGCTTAGTTTTCTGGGGTAGATCAGTGTGGTACACAAGTGTGTGCTTACAATCCCGTGTGCTGGAGAGGTGGAAATGGCTTCACCCAGCTCCCTAGTCTCTGACACAGAGCGTCACTGACCGACAGTCAAGCACCTTCCTTTGTCTCAGGCCTCTGTTCACTCCCTGCCTCTACCCTGTCCGTGTCCAAGCTGTCTACCTGACAGGTTGTTCTTCCCTCCAGTATCTTAGATGAGGTTGTGTTTCAAATCCCCACACTTCAGATACCCTTGTAGCTTGGACCTGCCTCCACTCTCTGGGGGAGGGTCTCACTGTGTAATGGCTGGGTACCAGCTTGTCCCAGAAAACGTTCATGCGATCTCACAGTGGCCGTGATTCAGAGTGGCAAATCAGAACACACAGCTGGCGTCAGGTTTCACCACACCTGTGTCTTTGTCTCAACACCAGCAAATATGGCTGTTCTCCAGGGTCCACTGGGACGTTTACCTGTGGGAAGGCCATATGGCCTCTACCAAATGCATGCCAAGTAGGGGAACCACTTGTCCCCATGTGGCACACAGATCACTCAGACCCTACTGCCTGCTTCTGGGGATTCACCCTCCTTCCTCACCAGACCACTGCCAGGCACTGAGTTCCAGAACTTCAAACTCCATGCTCCACTCTTTATAGAATCTTGGTGATGCTGGAACCCTCTCCTTTCTTCTCATCAATGGTTTTAGGGAACAGATTTCTTGTTCAGTCCCCTGTTAGTGTTTTCACTCTTCTCTTTTTCTCCAGATACTTTTGGGGGGAGTGTTTTTCTTGCAGGATCCCAATGTGCCCCATTCTCCCCCTTTGTCTTTCTCTGTCCTCTCTCTGAAATAACAGCTCCCTATCCTCTGTGTCTTTTCTCTCCCTGTACCACATACCTGCCAAGTTCTATGCCCCTCAAGTTATGCAGATTGTTGTGTTAATCCTCAGATCAATTTCCTAGGTGTTCAAAATGGTTTGGTGCTGATCTAGCTGTGTTTCAGGGATGTCTCCATGATGCCCCACCATCTTAACTCCTCCTCTGTTTGGTAATTGTTAACCCCCCTTGGACAATAGGGAATATTTAATATCTGTTTAATAAATAAGATTGTTGAGTAATTATTTCCACTAAATTTGTTGTAAAGCTTTGCTATTTAGTACCGATGAAAGCTGGTTGAATAAATAAATAAATGGTCAAAATAACTGCAGAAAGAAAACCATATTCCACATATACCCAGAGTAAAACAGATATGAAAATATAAAAACATGCAACATAAAAATCCTTTCATTCATTTTAAACTATTTATTGAAATCTGTCTCTATGCAGAGACAGATGTCTATATGTTGTGGTTAATGTCTGTAAAGAAGAGCAGGTGCTCTCTGTATGAGTTTCCAATCTAGTAAGAAAGACATTACTGAGATATGTGGACTAATACAAGACTTAATAACACTACTTTTTTCTTGTGTGTTTATGTCACAAACCTTCTTCTACAATATCACCAAAGTCGACTGTGGAACAAGTTTAGTTTGCTTTATGCATTTTGCTGTTTAAAAAAAAATTCTAGCAGAAAGGGTGACTTTAATTATTAAAGGATCATTGTGGGAAATTTGGTACACAGTAACGACAGCATGAAGTCTGAATCTGGTACTACAATAAGGCAGAATGCATGATTTTTTGGTTGAAGGCCCTTATGCAGCTTATTTATTAGCTTCCAGTTTTCTCATTTGCAAAATGCAAAAGATAGTGAGAACTGTGTCACTATGTGACATTTTCACAGAGATCTGTGGGATTAAAGAGATAAAAAAGGTAAAGAAAGACAATACTTTGTAACATAGATATTGTTAACATATCAGGAGATGCAGATTTAGGAAGATTAAGTACCTTGTAAAAGGTTATACCAGGGAGTGACTGAGTTGTGCCAAGGTTCATAAACTGTTATTACCATTTTCATATTGGAAATGTACAGTAAAGATCAGTCTTGTATTTGTTACTTGACTCTGCACAGTTTTATATAACAGCTACCATTTAATCCCTGGGTACAACAATTCCACAATGGTTCTGACTTTATTGTATATAAGAATTTTCAGGTAAGGTTGTTTAAAATGGAGATTTTGCAGGGTGCCTGGGTGGTTCAGTTAGTTGAGTGTCTCACTTTAGCTCAGGTCATGATCTTGCACTTCACGAGTTCGAGCCCTGCATTAGGCTTTCTGCTATCAGCAAGGAGCCAGCCCTCTTTGGATTCTCTGTCCTCCTCTGTCTCTGCCTGTCCCTTGCTCACTCTCTCTCTGTCTCTCTTAAATAAGTAAACTTCAAAAAAAAAATGGAGATTTTGCGATGTCCTTAGCCTCTCATACTGATTCACTGTATCTGGTGTGGACGCAGAAATCTGCATTTAAAAATTTTTTTCTAATGTTTATTCATTTTTGAGAGATGGAGAGAGACAGAGTGTGAGTGGGGGGAGGGGCAGAGAGAGGGAGACACAGAATCCAAAGTAGGCTCCAGGGTCTGAGCTGACAGCACAGAGCTGGATGCTGGGCTTGAACCCATGGACCATGAGATCATGGCCTGAGATGCTTAACCAACTGAGCCACCCAAGTGTCCCCAGAAATCTGCATTTTAAACAATCTTTCCCCAGGTGATTTCATCACAGGTGATCCTCAGATCACATTCTGAGAAACCTCTACCTCAATCAGATGAGGGATTTTAACAGAAAGCAGCACATCATTAACTTTTACTAGAACCTAACATACGACGGCATCTAGACCCTATCAGAATACCTAGTTAAATATGTTGCATTAAGCTGAAATGACCTAAAACTTTTGTCTCATTCAATTTGTCTTCATTTGAATGGATGTGAATAGAGTCCAAAAAAAAAAAAAAAAAAAGATTTAATACATATAATTATATGTTTATATGCAAGGTAGATGCTTGCTTTCTATGATAGAAGAAAACAGGAAACTATCACTGATCAAAGAGTATTATAATGCATGAATTTTCAACTAGGTTTTATATTAAAATCCTTAAGGGAAATCTGTTATATTAATTTAGTAGATCAAAAAGAAACAGTGATACCTCTGGATTGAGGGGGGGTGGTGGGAAAGTCTAAATTTAATTCAACGAAAAACAAAACAAAGAACTTTAAGACCATGAAGTAATCTTTCCACAAATCTTTGCATAATCCATTCTTTACAAATTATAGGAGGTGTTCTATTGATGTTTTTGTAAATCTTCTATTCTGTCTTCTTATTAAATTGACTTCAGCTTTAAATTGATTTGCTTAGCATACAGCCATTGACTTTATACCTGAAGGCATCTAACCACCCTCTGTCTAATCCAGAACTAGTATTAAATCAATGGACAGGAGTGATTCATGGCTTCCTTCAGGTTATTAAAACTCCTTGCAGTCCTTTCCAGTATAAACATCACAGGGCTAGCACTTTTTTTGTTTGCTTGTTTTTAATGCTACAAAATTTTAATGACAAAATATTTGTGATATTCTGGTAATGTGTAAGAAGAATATTAAGTTCAAAGGCAAGTAAGAGACCAGACCATGAGCTTTTCTACCTGCATCAGAGGTTTTGAGATGCAGCCTCTGTGTATGGTCAGAAAAACTGACATTTTTCCAAAAAGGTATTTAGTATCATATGCACTGGTGGTTTGTTGCATGGTTGATGTGTGATGTGACCTTTGGAATGCTACCCTCCAAAACACATTCCAATTACAGGTGTTAACTACTTTTCTGGAGGCGGGGTGGGGGGGGGAGCTACCAATATGTACCAATGTATGTTTGCCATATAATAAACAGAAAGTTAGCAAGAACTTAAAGACCACCTAGATTGATCTTTGATCTCATGATGGATCTGTGATATCTAGTGTGTGGAGCTGATGTTATTAAAAATTTGACCACACTGGAGGCTTTGGCTTATAGTTATAAAAGCAGATAGCTGGTCCCCAGAATTTTTTTAAGAATGTTGTGTTTTAGGAAAAATCTAGATAAAATGCTTTTTCTCTGTACTCTCTCTGTACTCTGTTTCTCATTAATTTCCACCTTATCTTTAATGCTGCTTAAAAGGAGCAAGCTTTCTGTAAATGTAAGGAAATTATTGAGAATCAAAATCGATATTGATTTAAATAAAATTAACAAAATAAAATTAATAAAATTAGCAAGAAAAGAAATAATTCACAATTTGGAAGCAATTAGTAGTACTTGATACTGTGATAAATGTTTTACATTTACTCATACCAACAGTGTTGTGTGAGACATGGTGAAAACACCATGAGGAAGCTGTAAGTTAGGAAATGTTGAGAAGTTTGTCCAATTCAACATGAGCAGTGAGTGGCAAACAAAACTCTAATTTTGTCTGCTTGGCTTGGAACCCTTGGTTTTTCTCTTTAAGCCATTTGCTCTTCTTATTTATACTGTTTTCAGATAACTGATAAATTTCTAGTAATCACATTTCTCATCTGTTATCCACTAACCCTCAACATCCACCCCAGAATTATGAAGAGTCACATTTTTGTAATGGAAAGGCCATGGGCTTGAGAATAAGATCAGAGCTCCTACTTACTCTTTGTATAGCTTTGGAAAAGATAAATTACCTTTTGTGTTAAGTTTCCTCATCTGTAAAAAGGGTATAAAATAATCTACCTCCATAGCAGAGGCTAAGTGTTGTCGTCTTCTTCCTTCAATCTAGAATTAAAGAGGGGTGAGGGTAGGGA